>NW_027496418.1:0-183293 GCF_021521415.1 Bidens hawaiensis | reverse complement strand
GGGTTCTTCTACAACCGCTCTCTATTCCAAACACCATATTCACCGATATCTCGATGAATTTCATAGAGGGTTTACCGAAAGCTAAAGGAAGGACGCAATTTTTGTGGTAGTCGACCACTTAACGAAATATAGCCTATCACGCTTAACCACCCTTTCACAACTAGAGATGTGGCCCATTTTATCACCCTTAATCATCCTTTCACGAAATATAGCCATATTATCACCCTTAATCACCCTTTCACAATTTATGATTTTATTTAACTATTCAATTATTCTATTATTCTATTATTAAATTATTCATTCATCAAGGCTCGGTTATCACAGCCAACCAAAACAATTTACACTCTATTATTGAAATTGGTTTTCAGCTATTCATCGTATCACAATACCTCAGGTGATTTAAACAATATAGCACAATTTAATACTCATGATATCATATACATAAACCATTAAACATATTTCAAACATTCAACCTCAAATTCTAAATTGTTAAAAAAAACATATTAAACTTTGGATAAACCACTTCTCTCACCAAATAAACTCATCGATTATCGATTTTGATTCTAACTTATCCTTAAGTTATAAATAAACATCATCATAACATATCTAAGTTTCGTTTCACACAATAACTCATATAAAATCTACATAACTATCCAATCTTATTAAATCACATCTTTATTAACATTAAACCACATCAATCATTTTATTTCCATACCGCCCCATGGCCACATGTTTAGTCAAGGAGATAGCTCATGCAATCTTTAAAATATAAACTAAATTTTCAAAAAAAAAAATACAAAAGCATAAATACAATCAATTCAATCTTGTTCATTAATATAATTGTTGGTAATTTTGATTCATTTACCCTACCTCATTCTCATAACAACAACAATAACAAACGCAAGTCTAAACACCAACTATAAGCTGTTAATCAAATTAACAATCAATCTCAACAAAATCATAGCGTCTCAACCAAGAAACTTTACGTCAAAATTCACTTATTATGCTTCACTTGCCACTATCGCTATTCAATTCAATCCTCATATCGTTTTGTACTCAATGTAATCATTAAATTATTTTGCTAATACTTGCCACATACCACAAGAAGTCCCACCACGGTCTATGCCGTCTAATTCTAAAACCCATACTACGACGTTTTGCTCAATTTTATGCTCTACTACCTGTAATTGCTACAACTATGAAAATCTTAATCACCCACGTCATGCGTGTTCTTAATTCAATCCTGTTCTTCAATTTCCAAAATTTTTCTATTAAGCTCTGCTTTGCAACCTAATCAAAATACTTCGATTCAATCAATTTCCAATTATTCAAGTTTTTATAGATCTAATTAATCAAGTTATTTTAAATCAGATACATCAAATCAATCATAACTAATTTTATCAAAGAAGATGTTTTCGTCATTTTTTTATCTAAACATATTTTATCTTTATCGATCATACATTCTAACAAATCTTTATTCGATTTTTGGATTTAAATAATCCGAAAACTAATAATTTATTTATTTCTAAGTGATTTTTGCTCATAAAATAAAATCAATCTTTTGCAAAGACAACTGCTTGCAATACTATACTTTGAAAAGATGTTTTCAAATTTTAACAACTCAAAAATTTAATTCATTTTTTACCAATATTTTACATAATGAATATTTTCTATTCATAACCAAAACGTATTAAGACTCTTGTTTTCTCAAAGAATCATGTTTTTTCAAATGATTTCGTAACCCACACGATGGGACGAGTTATGTGGACCATCCGACGATCTAAGTAATTATGGAGGCCTACATAATTATCGAAGTCCTCGCATGGAAATCATAATGCGTGCAATTGTGTGTCATAATACAGAATTGAAAGTAGTTGGGATAGCGGTACAAATGTAGAGAAGATAAGGACATGGTGGATACGCCGTTGGTACATCCTATATATAAGTGTCCTCATCGGATTTTCATTTGGAGCGCTATTTTGACTATTCAAAATTCTGTGTTATGATAAAATTTTAAATTATAATTAAAATTTTCTTTTCCTCAAAATTTAATGGTGTTGTTATAGTGTTCTTTAATTTCGAGACGAAATTCCCTAAAGTAGGGGAGACTGTAACAACTCCAATTCTCCATATATTATACCCGGCCCGCTCTTATGTTTGGGTTATTTTATCAAATAATATATCACATTTATCGGATTTAAATTAATTGTTATAATATTATTTTTAATTATTTATTTAAAACATATATATAACTTTCACATTATGCCAATCTTAACCCAAACAAAAACTATTATCTCTTTATGTTCCCACTTTCATTCTCCAAGGACTAAAGTGTAAATACATATTATTATTATTTATTCGATCCACCTGACCCGTTTAACCAAATAACCGTACCCGTTTAACATATCCTTTCTACAAGTACAAACCCGCAACCCGTTTATCAAGCTTGCACCACAATTATCGTCCTACGCGTTATAGCGACTCCACCGACGTTCTTAATATAAAAAACTCAATCTCGTTAATACTAATTTACTAACAAACAGCCTAACAAGTATCATAACATCAATATACTATTATCGATTGATAAACAACACAATTAAACACATTCATAGATGCTAGTCATGGCGGCGATCATTAACCCCAGCATTCATTGGATCATTTGGCCTGCAATATAGTGTCTTAATGTCAAGTTTCCGTCACCATTCATCCTTGCAGTTCACCATCTAATTAAACTCGTTAAAGGTAATTAGTTGTTGTAATGAGTTCGTTTGTAATCAATAATCATTAACCCTAAGGTTAATTGAACCAAAACATGGTGGATTAACAGATTGTGATTCTAGGGTTTATATTCAATTTGGGGTTTCTGCTTGTTTCTGCATATATTAAATCCTTTTCATTTATAAATCTATATAGCAGCCAGTCCAGTTGGTTTTGTTTGTGTGTTGGGACAGGGTGGTCGCGGGTTCGAACCCGACCACCCGAATTTTTAGGTTTTATTTCTTTTTTATTAAATATCAATAATAAATTATATTAATTATTAGATAAACATTTCTTTTCTAAAAACCGACATCATTAAGTTATGTATTTTCTCAAAAATTTCGTTGAAAGTTCTTTTACGTGTGTGTATATATATATATATGCATTATAAATATATTTTAATAATAATAGTAAACCTAAATATTTTATTAAAACCTGACACTTTGGTTCACGTTTGGTCATCTTTGAACGTCTTTATAAACTTACTTATATTTATGTTATATATATGTGTGTATATATATATACATATTATATATTTAATAAACGAAATAAATAGATTTTCCTTAAAAGATTTAAACAAAATATTTATATCTTACTACATATTATATTATTATAATTATCTATTTATTTATATCAGTATCTTATTTATTCAAATAATTAAAAGTATATTTTATGATATATTTAATTAAATTATTTTATTTAATTTATATATTTAATCATTTATTATTTAGATTTTATTATTTCAAGCATATCCTATATTATTGAAATTATTAAATATTTAATTATATATATACCTTATCAAGAATAATTATTGGTGAATTTATAATTAATAAGACTAATGATTTTAACTATATAAATCAATTGTTCAAATCTATAACATTCTAATCCCAAACATAACTCAAATCACTTCGACACATTAAATCATTATATGCGTTGTCTCATTATTAATATTATTTAACTAGGAATCCTTGACGGTATATCCCGAAGGGTTCATCTCTCTCACATCATCACTTATTTTTCGTTCATCCGATCAGGTGAGTATTTCACTCCCCTCTTTTACTTATTTTAACCGTTTTGGGGACATATGCGTTCGCAGATATTTTTATATTATATAGTCCTCAACCGCAACTGTTTATCCTTGTGTGTTTATCAGTTTGCCTAACTTGCTATTTTCTTACTTGCTTTGTTTGAATGCTACTTTCTTGTTTCGGCAACCGATGTCCGTTTTTATGGCACGGTTTAGTCCTTGCATTGTAACCAATATCCATTTATGTGGATTGGTTGAGCCCTTTCTTTATGGTTTCTTTCTTTATGGTTTGCTTTCTTTATAATTGTTTGACTGTTATGTGCTATGGCTTATCTGTATATCTCACAGGAACAGTTTGCACTTTTACTTATTATTATATAGTGTCTCAAATCTGGTGTTATACTCACTCAACCTTGTGTTGACAAACTATATTATTTTCAACACATATGCAGGTTATCTTGTGACGTGATTATCAAGGTTGTTTGAAGCAACTTAGTATGCATGTTAGAGAAAAAAATACAAGAACTTAATCTTGGATGTTTAATGTAATTGTTTATTTATAACTTTGATGTACATGAATATTTGTTTGAAATTGGTAAATAGATATTAAATCTTATAATGTTGCTTGATAGTAGTAACCTTTGAAAAGCTGTGAGCAATCAGTTCGCCTCGGCATTTCCGCCATAGGTTCGGGTGTGACATGCTGCGTGTGGTTATAAAATATAATGGATGAGAGATTGCACAAGATCGTGTTTTAAATTTATAAGAGTGATTTCTATTAAGACTAAACACACACAAAATAGGCAAGTGTACCTATCGTATCTGTAGGATAGTATTGGTAAGAACCAAGTATCGATCATTGGACACAAATGTTTCTAATAATGAATCTTCGTTTTACTTTAATCGAAGAGTTTAATCATTTTGGGGTTGATTTTTCAAACGTTTTATAATATATAAATACTTATATATATATATATATATATATATATATATGTTTAAGTTCAAGAAAGAAATGAAATTACTGCGAGAAATGCGAGAAATGAATATGGGCTACTAGTTTTATTTTAGGTTTTAAAAGTTTAAATATAAATGAAAAAGATATAAATGTAACAATAAATGCACACTCTCTCTCTAATTAATATATCTACATAATTTAACTAAAATAATTTAAAAGATAAAAACACTAATTTAGTTTTCATAAATAATAATAAAAAATGTCATACAAATGTGTCCATTAAATATAAACAATAAATATACAACCTACACTTGTTTTTAGCAATAAAAACATACAATATACAAAAAAAGCATACAACTTACATATTAAATTCGACATCAACAATTATATAAACTACACATCTATACACATATCCTACACGTGTGTAAGTTATATGTTTTTCGTGTATAGGTTATGTTTTCTTATTCTTAGAACAAGTGTGGGTTATATGTTATTGTGTAGGTTGTATATTTCACATTTAATGCAAACATATATAAAATAGGTTTTTGAATTATTCATCACAATGTGTTGATGGATATTGATAAGTTGAGCCGGAAGAAATTGGTTTTATATAGATTTCTTTATATGTATGAATAAATTGTATTTATGTAGGATAAAGATTTTATGTGTAGGTTATATGTTTTCGTGTGCGTGTATATTTTATTGATGATGAATTTTGTGTGTATGTTATATGTTTTCTTATTCTCAAAACAAGTGTAGGCTATATATTTTTGTGTATGCTGTATTTTTTTTGTTGATATTTAATACTAACACATGTAAAATAGTTTTTTATATTATTTATCACAATGTAACTACGTGTTGATGGATATTTATATATTGAGTTGGCCCGCCTAGGCCGAGTTCTTGGTGAGCCATCCCCGAGTACTCTCCGACTAAGGCCGAGTACTCCCAACTCCCTAGTCGACCGCCTCCTAGCGAATTTTTCAACCTTGCGTATGAATAAATTGTACTAGTGTAGGATAAAAATTTGGATAGAAAATAAATGAATTCTTAATATTTTTCAATTATAGTAACTTGATTAGTTATATAAATTTAATAGATATATTAATTGAAGAGAGAGATGCATTTATAGTTTCTTAATTAATCTTGAAGCTTTTAAAACCTAAAATAAAACTAGTGGCCCATATTCATTTCTCGTATTTCTCGTAGTAATTTCATTTCTCTTTTGAACCACCCACTATATATATATATATAGAAAGTTTAAAATAAAAACCCACTCCAGTTTGAAAACCCAGGAAACTCTATCTTAGCCATTGATCTGTAACCTCCCGTTTTCTAGTTTCGGTTAATAAACGAAAGTATGAGTTATTATGAGTCGGTCTAGTGTTGGGTTATGGACTTGGGTTATGAAGGAAAGAGGAGAAGACCATAGGCTTAAGCCCATGATCTAAAATTATATAAGTCATTAATACCCATTTAATTTCATTTAGCACATATTCCATACACCTCCCAAAACATACACTTAAGCTTTCTCTCTCTAGAAGAAATCACCAAGGAAAACCGATCCCGATCCAAGGTAATGATAGTAGGATGTTAAACCCGTTAAATATAGTCACGAAACGGCGAACCGACACCGTTAAACCATTTAAGTCACAAGATCCGGATGGAATCGGGTATAAACCGAACCTAAGATGAGCTTAGGGATCACCCTAGCTCAGATCTGGATCGAACATGACGAAAAACGGTGAAAAAACGAGTAAAAACTCGTTTTTAAGGCGAATCCGCGGTTTTCTGGCGAGGCCCCGGAAAAGTTAATACGAGGTAAGGTATGTCAGGGAATGTATTGACAACCCCTGTCCTAACCCTAGTTCGCTAACGCGAACTTAACGAATTAAAAGGTGATTCGTTCGTTGATTCGTATAAGGGAGCATAACGAACTAGCTCTGGTTCGTATCTGATTCGTTAAGGGAAAAGGGTAACGAATTACCCTTGATACGTTATAGCCAGTTCATTTGAAGTGATAACGAATTAGATGGACTGATTCGTTACATGGACTGGTTCGCTATGGACTGATTCGTTAAGGGTCCAGTTCGTTAGAGGGTTCAATTCGTTACAAGAACCAGTTCGTTATGACAAGTCAATTCGTTAAGGTTAAGTAACGAACTAGAAGTTTAACAGAATTACAGAATGGTCCCGGACTTAGAAAAAGAATGATTTAATTACAAAGAAGACCTTGGACTCTTAAGTTAGCCAATTAATTAATAATTCAAAATTTCTAATGGAAAATGTGTTAAGACAGTTAATGGAAATAAAATTTTTCCAAGCTGACCTGGCAGCTCGACCGCAGCCAGGGGCTCTGCCCCTTGGACCCTGCTAGGGGCTGCCGCCGCTAGACCCCCGCTGCCAGGGGCACTGCCCCCGGACCCCCGTTTGTTGAGGGTTATAATTATACTAGAAATGCGATGTGAGTAGTGATAGTTAATTGATACGTGTAATTGTTATAAAGTTAGTCGTGCTCAGCTCAAGAAAGGAGTAACTATAAACGGTGAACGTAATCGCGTTCAGGTGAGTTTCTAGCCCCACTTCCTTGTTATGTTTTCGGGGCTGTGTGCATACTCGATGTGATAGTTAATACACTTACCTTAAGTGGTAAGTGTATGCCTTGTATGATTTATGTATGATGATTGCTTGACGGTGCGTGAACGATCTTCGGATATTGCATGTTCCGTCAGGTGGTAGTTAAAGATATGATTGATATGTACGATGTAAGATATGATGTATGTATGAAAATATATGATGTATTCATAATGTATGTATGATATGTTGATGGTACGTGAACGCTCTTCGGAGATTGCACGTATTGTCAAGGATAGTATGTAAGAACATGTACGGTACAGTTGCATGAAACAAAGGGACCATACCCTAATAATATATGTGATGGTAGGGACCAAACCCTAATAATATTTGTGATGGTAGAGACCAGACCTTAATAATATCTGTGAGGATAGGGACCAGACCCTTTATATTATCTGTGATGTTAGGGACCAGACCCTTATAATATCTGTGAGGTTATAGGGCGGAAGGCTCTTTAAATAGAATGGATAGTTATATATGAAGAGTAAGTATGAATAATGTACATCCCTTCGGGCACGTGTGCAAGTATGAGAACAGATTGTATGTTGTATGATTAACTAGAACTCACTCAGCGTAGCTGACTTTTAGTATGCACGTAGGTGAGTAGATTGATGCAGCTTGCATAAGAGGAAGCACATGGCATGAACTTGAAGAAGTTGGCATCTCAATAAATATTATGTTATTTTAAAGACAATGTTTTATGTTTAAGTAATTTGAATGCCCGTTAAGACAAGAAAGGATGGTTATGTAATGTAATGGTTTGAATGTTTTAAATATTCCGCGAATGTTTTTATTAACTCTGATATTATGAACTGTGTTGATAAGTAAATCCAACGTCCACAGTAGGGCACCGGTAACGGGGCCTTACATGATCATGTTAAATGGATGGTTGAGATTTAATGTTTAATACTAGTACAAGATTTATATTAAAAACATTATATGAAAGTACAAAAGGGCAAAAGAGACATTTTGTGTATATTTGCTTTATGTCACACATCAGTGTATATGCAGACAATCAAACATCTTCTTCAAGTTTCTAGAGAGAGAAACTCACAAAATGGCCAGATCTCACAAACAAATCTCACATGTTCATTTTTAACACATCTCACAAAATGGCTAGATCTTCAATTTTGAAACAAATCTCACAAACAAAGAGCAACACCTATTCATCTTCTTCAAGTTTCTAGAGAGAGAAACTCCAATATACATTCAAACTTAACTATCAGGCGATCTGATAGCCATTAGCTACATAATCGGTATGGCCCAAAATGATTTTTCCGGCGAATTATAAGGTAGTAACAGTGGGTGAACCCAAACAAGAAGCTTCCGACAACCCAAACAAGGGTTCTGGCCCAAGATGACGACGACATTGAAGGTCTTGGTTTACGACGATGAGGGTCTTGGTTTACCGGGAACCTGCAACCCGATAGCGGTTTCCGGCCTAAGGTGACGTGGTGGTGAAGGTCTAGGTGTACAGGAAAACTGAAACTTGATAGCGGTTTTCAATTCAGATCTGGTCATTTTTGTATTTTTGTTTTTTAAGATATTCTTGGAAAATATTTTTGGATTTGAATCTTATTTTATATTTTTTGAAATTTGTTATTTTAGAGTAGAAAAATAGCTTTATTCTTCTGTTTATTGTTGACCCTTAAAAAGATTCACACTTTTTTGGTTTTTGTTGCAATTCTTGAAGAAATCTTGAATTTTGTAATAAATCTTCATCTTATTATTTACTGGAAAATAAGACAGTCAAGTGGGGTGGTGTTCCGAGTTTGTACTGGAAATTTTATTATCCAGTTTTTTTTTTTTAAATATATACGTACATTTTTAACACATATGTTACGCTTGTTTATAAACGTATGTTTTAATATGCAAAAAACGTATGTTTTTTTGTATCAGAATATTAATATTTAAGTGGACAATTTTTAATATTTTCATAACCCATACAAGCGCAAGAGAGAGTGAGAGACGGGTTATACAAAGTTTATGAATATTTAATACAAAAGAGAGTGTGGGAGGCAAGTATTATACCTTTAAGAAATCAATCAAATCAAATCAAAACCATCATTTTAACTATTACTTTTTTCTATATAACCATTATAAGGTAAAGGGTTTTAAACTTTTGAATAACCCATACGAGGAGTTAATTATAGTGTGTTAAAGTTAATTCAAAAGATAGTGTGGGAGACATGAATTTTACTTTTCAAAAATCAATTAAATTAAAGTCATCACGTTTACTCTTACTTTTTCATTACTTTTCATTACTTTATGTCTCAATTACACTCTCTCTTACACATATCCACACATTTTTATCACACACTTTATGTCACCATCACTTTCTCTCTCTCTCTCTCCCTCTCTCTCTCTCTCATACACAAAAGTCACCATATTTCAAATATATATATTTCTCTTTCATTCTAACTCAATCCAGTCCAACCATCTTCCTGTTTTTCTTTATGATATCGACGGTGGTTTTCCGGCACTCTTGGGAGATCAATCAGATTTTAAACGAATAAGTGTTTTCTCGGCACTCTTTGGAAATCCGTCACAGCACAAGCCGATCTCTTATCGGGTTTCCGGTCTGGAAGTAATATAAAACATATGTTAACTGTATAAATAACACGTATGTTACTTGCTTAAAAACATATGTTACTTGTTTAAAAACATATGTTCAAAAAACATATGTTAATTGTGTACAAACAAAATATCCTTGAATAAAAAGCAATACTAAAAAACAGTTGTATTCTAAACCTATCTCACAAATAACCCTAAAATTGGATCTCGCTTTACTTGTTTCTTGGATCTTCCAGACGTCATAAACTTATTGTCACCATAACTACAAGCTAACAAGTTTAATAATTAGTTTACCTATACACAAATCCATACAAATATACACTCATATGGATTCATATTGTTAAAAAGAAAAAAAGATAATAAAAATTCAAAAATACAATCCTTTATAGTTTTAAAAGAAGAAAAAAAGAATATAACATCTCCTATAAACAAATCAATACCGAAATACACACTCATATGTATTCTTTTTGATAAAAAGGAAAAAAAAATAGTGAAAAGGAAAAAATACAATCCTTTAAATCATGAAAAGGGAGAAAAGAAAAAGCATATCTAATAGACAAATCAATACCACAAAATACACTAATATGGATTCTTATTAATAAAAAGAAAAAAATAATAAAAAAACAAAAATACAATCCTTTAGATCTCGAAAATGAAAAACAGGATAACACATCTTATCTTGAAAAAAAAATCAAAGATTTACCTAATACATTCAAAAGAAAAAAAAAGAGTAAAGATCTATCAAACATAAAATATCTACAAAAAATATACATCAAATACATACCATTACTTATGGGTGAAAAGTAAAAAAAAAAAGAAAAATAAATCAAAGACAGAAAGAAGCCTTCAGATCGTTAAAAAACATCAAAAAACTACCAAAATTTCAAGTTGATCGGATCCGATTTGCATGTTACTTGTTTAAAAACATATGTTACTTCTTTAAAAACGTATGTTCAAAAAACATATGTTAACTGTGTACAAATAGAATGTCCTTGAATAAAAAATAATACTAAAACAGTTGTATTCTAAACCTATATCACAAATAACCCTACAATTGCATCTCGCTTTACTTGTTTCTTGGATCTTCCAGACGTCATAAACTTATTATCACCATAACTACAAGCTAACAAGTCTAATAATTAGTTTACCTATACACAAATCCATACCAAAATACACCCATATGGATCATATTGTTAAAAAGAAAAAAGATAATGAAAATTCAAAAATACAATCCTTTATATTTTTAAAAGAAGAAAAAAAGAATATAACATCTCCTATAAACAAATCAATACCAAAATACACACTCATATGTTTCTTTTTTTATAAAAAGGAAAAAAAATAGTGAAAAAGAAAAAATACAATCCTTTAAATCTTGAAAAGGGAGAAAAGAAGAAGCATCTCTTATACACAAATCAATACCACAAAATACACTAATATGGATTGTTATTAATAAAAAGAAAAAAAATAATAAAAAAACAAAAATACAATCCTTTAGATCTCGAAAATGAAAAAGGATAACACATCTTAACTTGAAAAAAAAAATCAAAGATTTACCTAATACAATCAAAAGGAAAAAAAAAGAGTAAAGATCTATCAAACATAAAAGATCTAAAAAAAATACATCGAAGACATACCATTACTTATGGGTTAAAAGGAATAAAAAAAGAAAAATAAATCAAAGAAAGAAAGAAGCCTTCAGATCGTTAACAAACATAAAAAATCTACCAAAATTTCAAGTTGATCGGATCCGATTTGCAGGTTACGACCTACCGTCGCCGACCTGCCGCCGTTTCTCATCCACTGCAACAAACATTCAGTCTTATTTAACCACGGTTTATTGTTTCTTTGGTGAATTGTTTCTTGGAATATTGAAAATGAGTTGTTGATGTAAGTGAGAAATGTAAATGGAGTTTGAAAGAGAGAGAGAGAGATGAAGATGAAGATAATGTTTTGATTTTGGTGATAAAGATGGATGTGTCAAATTCATATAAAAAAGGATAGAGAAGGGGCATGGTTAAAATATCTAAAATACCCCTTTCGTTTATAAAATAATAAACCTAAGAAACACAAATGTGGCACATCTTGAACCACACAATCAAGTTTCTATGGTTTTCTCAACTCAAGCAAGTTTTCAACTTATACTTTCCTATATATATATATATATATATATATATATGTGACAAGAAGAGAAATTATAAATGAGTAATTCAATTATATGAAGGTTACCATCTAAGATCAAGAATTCACCTCATTCGTCTTTGATGATTATTAAGTAAAATGTGATAAACTTGTCCTAACAATATATGATAGAATAATCCCTCATTTCTAAGTGAACATATTCTATGACATAAAAGAAAGTAGCATGCATATTTTCAAGTCCACCATATGCTTAATATCATGCTACCACGAGAATGGCAATATACGTAGACAAGTAGTTTGGTAATGTAGAACGATTAGGATTGACTTCGATTTCTCAAATACCAATCCTAACAACTTCGGGTGGTTGTAGTTAACTCACACAACCTCCCCTTGGTTGATTTGATTTGGTTATAGTTACGCATTCCATTAACATATGATTTCTTTAACTAGCGTGATAGCCTAAGCAATCGTGTTAACAATGTTATTTTAGAATTATCAAAACTATAGAAATAGATCATAACTTATATCTCATCATTTCTAAGTACAACATAAGGATCCATGTTTTATCTTGAATAAGTTATTAAGGTACTCTTTTTACCATTTTTAGTCTCCAAGAACAAGAACATGAGTGAACATGAATGATTTTTAGTCATCAACCTTGATGTATTGAGTTAAAGTGATAAAACATTTATTCATCAAAGGATAACTGCAAAATAATCACGTACTTTACCAAACTAAATCACATGTTTAACATAATCATCAAGTTAAACAAAGCTTCTTCATAGATTTTAGATGGTAAATGGAGTTTAGCTCATAATGAGCATGGTTATGAACATAAAAAGAGATGAGTATAACAAACACATGATCAAACTAAAATAATCTAACCAAATGTTGGATGAATCTTCCCTCTACAATGATGATGATGATGATGATGATGATGATGATGGATGATGGTAACCTCCAAGCCTTCAAACTCTTCATAAGATCTTCAATATGAGTGTAATGTGAGTGTTTTTATAAGAGAAACCTGTATGGAACTTTTCTTCAAGCACACTTGGTGAATGAAACTCGATTTCCTATTTATAGACAGTTTGGAGAAGAAGGCACGGTCCCGTGTTCCATGAGGCACGCCCCCATGTCCACGTGTCCAGGAGCATTAAATGCTATGTCAGATCGTACATGCTGACTCACCATGGGGGCGTGCTCTCTGAGGCATGGACCCGTGCTTTCTGGTGATATGTTATATTTCTTTTGTCTTTTATGAAAGGTGACCACGGCCCCATGCACCCTGAGGCACGGCTCCGTGCCTGAGTGTCCAGTATTTTATCTTTTCTTGCATATTTTTGTCTTTTCTTACATAGAGAAGCATGGGGGCATGTGTAGGGGGCACAGGGGCGTGGTCAAGTGATTTCTTGGGTTTTCTTTCATTTTTCTTTGGCTTTTCTCTTGTTTCTTCGTTTATGGCTTGGGTTTACCTGAAAATACATTTTAATATGATAAGTAGTCTTTTTAGCTATATTATTTGATAGGAGTAGCAGTTTTTAGAGATTATTTGATGCTAAAAAGATGTATACTTTTATATACATGTATACTTTTATATACATCAATTACCAGATATATGGCACTGAAATTATTGCAGTACACCAAAGTTTCATGAGATAATGGCTTATGAAGCTCTAGCAAGAGATTTCTTAACCAACAGATTTCAGCTACTACGTTTGCTACGACACGACATTCAGCTTCTGCACTCGAGCGGGAGACAATAGTTTGGCGCTTAGAAGACCACAAGATAAGGGTGTATCCGAGATACACGAAGTAACTTGACGTCGATCGCCGAGTGTCCGGACATCCGGCCCAATCGGCATCGGTATATGCCCGTAAAGAAAGGCCATGAGACGAGCTCAAAGCTAGACCAAAGGAAGTTGTGCCACGGAGATAGTGGAGAATAAGTAACATGGCTTCCCAATGTATAATCTTAGGTGAATTCATATGGATACAAATATGTTGAACCGCATAAGAAATATCCGGTCGGGTAAAAGTTAAATACTGTAATGCCCCAGCTAAGCTGCGAAATAAGGTGGGGTCTTTGAAAACCGACTCTTGGATTGTCCTACTTTTGACTTTATATCCAGTGGAGTGGGTGTCACACCCCGGCCAGAGGCGGAATGCCAAGGGCGTGGACGAAGTCTCAGATTGAATAAGCCATAACACAGGTTAAGAGTCTAAATGAAATGCATACATAGATAATCAAGTTACATTGTTCAAAAGATACAAATAAAACCACAATAGTCCAACAGATACTAAGTCTAGTACTACGCCTTCAGTCATCTCCTAAGGCCATCTAGAAATCCCTGTTCTTCATCTATTAGCATTACCTGAAAAATATGCAAGAAAGCGTCAACTACAAAAATAGTTGAGTGAGAACATAAGTTTGTTGTAAAAGGAAAAGGCTTCATACACAAGCATGTTAGACCATGTTGTAGGGGTTTATATATAGGGTGTACCAGCGGCTAACCCACCACTCCTACAACATATTTTGCTGTGCTTATTGTTTTATGAGTTTCAAAGTGAGAAGACAGTTTATAAGTAAAAGCGTAGTGTATAATACATGGTTCGGTACAGTTCATAATAGTGTGTGAAAAGCGTGTACGTGGATCATTGAGTTACAACGTGTATAAGGCAATACAATAGTTCACAATTCTTGAGATAAATGCACATAACAGATAGACCAAAGAGCAAGTAATAACACATAGTACACATAGAGGTCACGCGAGTGTGAGGCGAGACTTACATGGATTCACACAGAATCCAAGGCCGTCGAGTATGCGAGACTTACATGGATGCCGCAGTATCCAAAGCAGTCGAGTGTGCGAGACTTACATGGGTGCCGCAGTACCCAAAGCAGTCGAGATAGTGACCGTGGTTCATAGAGCAACAGTTCATAGAGCAACGGTTCATAGTACAATGGTTCATAGTGTAACAGTTCATAAAGTGATACAAATTTATAGAGTAAGTAAAGTAATTGTGATGGTGTTTACATTACGTTAAGTTATAAGTGAAAGCGAGTAAAAGCAGAGTAAAACAGTGTATAAAGGTTTGAAGTAAAGTGTTTTGCATATTTCCACCCCGTGGTTTGATAAAGTAAAAACAGTTGAAAAGGGGTTTATGAACTCACCTTGATCTCGGGTTAGGATGGTGCTACAGAAGATCTCCTTAGCCTAGAGTTGGACATATGTATAAGGTTAACAACGTGCTATAAGTCTAAGAAAACGAGTTTACGCGACCTCGAGCAAAAACTGGGTTTTTAAAGATGAAAACAGCTTGGTTCCGGCTTGATTCGATCGAATAAGAATACATTCGATCGAATAAGAATACATTCGATCGAATACGAAGCTCATTCGATCGAATGAGTTGGAGACCATTCGGTTGCTTTCCTATTCGGTTGACTGGACTGGTTCGATCGACTCCTTCGATCGAATGAACTGGTTCGATCGACTGGTTCGATCGAATGAGTCTGATTCGACTCCTTCAAGCTGGGCGACGGAGAAACCTACGGGTTTTCCAGATTTTCCAGATTTTTGACCCAAAATCGAAGTTTTTGACATGGAAATGCTCGGGATTGAAAGGGGTATCGATTCCTAGTACTTTTAAACACAAAAGCTTGCATTTTGACACCAAAACAAGTCGGTTTTTGACCCGAAAACTCAAGTTACGAAAATGGGAGTTTTTGCTCGATTTGAGGCCGAAAATGGTTATGAAAACGGATGATTTTCGAAAGGGACTTACCAAAAACGATTAGGAACAAGATTCCGGGCTCGGATTTGTGATTTGAGGACTTTCTCTCTCTAGCTTCTCTCTCTAGAAATGAGAGAGTTTGGGTGGGTGCAAGTGAAAGAGTTGGGTGAAAATGGTGGAAGTGTCAAGAACTTTCGTTTATATACTACGGGTTTGGTTAGGCGCGGGTTGGCTACCTACGGGTCGAGATTAGCCGAGTCCATAAATTTTGTAAAACGAAACATTTTTCTATAAACTTTTATGAAATAACTTTGAATAAAATATCTGAAATCTTTTAAAATAATGAGAATATCATTTATTTACAAAAGATAGATTTTTGGTCACCGGGTTAAATTTCGGGATGTTACAGTCTCCCCTACTTTAGGGAATTTCGTCCCGAAATTCAAGCACACGGTCCAACTTATGAAATAGATTCTACCAAATCAATACAGGTTATTCGTTTGATGTGCACTTCCAGGGATTCGCAAATTAACGAGGAGGGGGCTTATATATAGGGTGTACCATCGGCTAACCCACCACTCCCTCATCGTAATTTGAGAATTTCCCTTTCCATGCATAACGTCCAAATGGCCTATATTAACTTTTAAATATTATGAAATTTTGAGCATGAGATAACTTAGTTCGAGATAGAGTAATCAATCCAAGAGAGAAAACAAATTGCGCATAGTGGTTCTAATAGTGAGTTCATGAGCACAAATAGTTCATTCGCGATTCTAGTGATTAGAGCAACTTAGTTCATTCAAACACAAAGCTATGAGCATTCACCCAAGACTTGCTTCGGGCGCATTCATGTACTGCTGAAGGGGTTTATATATAGGGTGTACCAGCGGCTAACCCACCACCCCTTCAACTTTACCCGAATGCTCCTTTCCGCTGATCTTGGACTAGGGCTCACAGTGACACTCCTATCCCCTCACAAGCCCTAAATTCCAATTTTTCGTATTCGATCATATTCAATTCCAGTTGTAGGAGTTTATATATAGGGTGTACCATCGGCTAACCCACCACTCCTACAACTTTCCTTGAATACTCTCTCAACTGCCATTGGGTTCAAGACTTGCGACACACTTTACTACCACAAGTCCCTACCTCCAATACCCGCTTCAGAACTACACACGCCCTGCCGAAGAGGTTTATATATAGGGTGTACCAGCGGCTAACCCACCACCCCTCCGACATTCTTTGAGTAGCCCTTACTCCACGAATATTGGGCTCAGGACTCATAGTACCATGATGGAACATTTGCATACGTACGCACCTGTGACTTAACAATTATATTCCGGACTATAATTGTTATTTCACCTTGCGTCGTCCTTGCAATTGTCACCCCATCGCGTAAGTGCTTAAGGGAAAACTCTACACATAATCACATAATCAGGCAATCACATAAGTAGCAAATGTATAAATGCGTAAATAGTTCAATCGGTCGTGAAACACATTTGTTCGTTGGTCGTTGCGTAAGGGATACAAGAGCATTGCGTTTGTGCGTGGTTCGTGTAATAGTGCTTAGTGTACAAAGTGTAATAGTGATAATAATAGTGGAAAGTGTGTTGATCATAAGTGGTGTTGTCAAGAATTCGAGTTGAACTAGTCGTGCGGGCGTGTAGAGGTTAAAGGCGAGCAGTTCCGGCGAGGGTTAAAGTCGTAAGAAGAGAGTAAGGAGAAAAGGGTTAGAATCGTGACGAAAGGAAAGGAAAAGAACATACCTGGAGCGGCGTCTTGATCTAGCTGGGCTGCGGCGGCTCCGATCCTGTAAACGCGTCCTGTTGCAGGAGGAATCTCGACGGTGATGCGGGGGCAGCGATTTCTGAGGTGATCGGTGGCTCCACACTCGTAACATGCTCTCGCGTTGGGGGCGGCGTTGTTGGCGACGGCAGGTGCAGATCTGCAGGTATTAGCTAGGTGGCCGAGTCGTCCACAATTGGTGCATCTGTAGCATTGGACTCCCTGGGGGTGATGTCGTTGGCACGCGTGGCATTTGGGATGGGCACCGGCGTATCCCGCTCGGGGTCTGTTGGAGGCATCAGGAGCAACTGCGTTCAAGGGAACAGCTTGAGTGGCAGTAGTGGTGGCGGCAAGGACCTTCTGCTTCTTGCGATTCGGCTCGTCAGATAGTTGACCGGCTTTGATTAGGCTTTGGGCCACAAGAGCGGTGAGGTGAACAGCGGCTTGGACCGTCTGGGGATCAGCTGCGATGAGGATAGCGCGCATGCAATCGGGAAGGCCACGGAGGTAAGCTTCAACAGCACGTTCTGCGGGAGTAACCATATGTGGTACCAAAAGGGCGAGCTCGTGGTAACGCTCAGTGTATTCTTGGTAATCAGCTCCTTCCATCTTATGTTCCCAAAACTCGGCTTCAAGCTTCTGCTGCTCGCTACGGGGTACGAACTCTCGAGTGACGACTTCCCTGAATTCGGTCCAGGACAAAGCGTTGGCAGCTTCACGGCCACGAGTTCTGACTTCGTTGTTCCACCAGTTCAGGGCGCGCTTGAGAAACATACTTGCAGCAAAACGGACTTGCAGATTTTCCGGGCAAGCAACGATATCGAACGTAACTTCCATCTTTTCGAACCATTGAAGAAGACCAGCAGCGCCTTCGAATCCTTCGAAGTTCGTCGGTCGGGCACTTTGGAAGGCCTTGTAGTGTCGATCGGTTGCATTAACGTTCGGGTTCAGGTCTTGGTTTGCAGCGGGTTGAACTCCCTCTCGCATGGTCTGAGCGATTTGAGTCACCATTCCAGGAAGAACAGCAGCTATCTGTTGTGTGATAATGTTGGCTAGCTCGGCAGAGTCAGAGTTATCAGCGCGTCGGGGAGGCATTCTGGGAATAGACAAAATGAGAGACAAGTGCAAAGGAGATACATCGAGGATATAGCAATAGAGTAAGGCGATCACAAGATAAGCGAACAATGTGTAGGTGTGATACAAGAGGCGATATAGTGATATGTGGCATCATGCTCGAACATAGATCAGGGTGGAGAGACAAGCGTTAATTAAACAGATAAACAGGTAAGCAAGTAACACGTAAATATTTGGTAAGTAAGCAAGTAGTACGTAAACAGTTAACAAGTATGCGAGTGTGATATGTGCAAGTGATGCATGATACTATCCAGAGTATGGTCCCTAAGTTATAGTCTAGGTCATACCTAATTCTCTATAACCTTGGGCTCTGATACCAATCTGTCACACCCCGGCCAGAGGCGGAATGCCAAGGGCGTGGACGAAGTCTCAGATTGAATAAGCCATAACACAGGTTAAGAGTCTAAATGAAATGCATACATAGATAATCAAGTTACATTGTTCAAAAGATACAAATAAAACCACAATAGTCCAACAGATACTAAGTCTAGTACTACGCCTTCAGTCATCTCCTAAGGCCATCTAGAAATCCCTGTTCTTCATCTATTAGCATTACCTGAAAAATATGCAAGAAAGCGTCAACTACAAAAATAGTTGAGTGAGAACATAAGTTTGTTGTAAAAGGAAAAGGCTTCATACACAAGCATGTTAGACCATGTTGTAGGGGTTTATATATAGGGTGTACCAGCGGCTAACCCACCACTCCTACAACATATTTTGCTGTGCTTATTGTTTTATGAGTTTCAAAGTGAGAAGACAGTTTATAAGTAAAAGCGTAGTGTATAATACATGGTTCGGTACAGTTCATAATAGTGTGTGAAAAGCGTGTACGTGGATCATTGAGTTACAACGTGTATAAGGCAATACAATAGTTCACAATTCTTGAGATAAATGCACATAACAGATAGACCAAAGAGCAAGTAATAACACATAGTACACATAGAGGTCACGCGAGTGTGAGGCGAGACTTACATGGATTCACACAGAATCCAAGGCCGTCGAGTATGCGAGACTTACATGGATGCCGCAGTATCCAAAGCAGTCGAGTGTGCGAGACTTACATGGGTGCCGCAGTACCCAAAGCAGTCGAGATAGTGACCGTGGTTCATAGAGCAACAGTTCATAGAGCAACGGTTCATAGTACAATGGTTCATAGTGTAACAGTTCATAAAGTGATACAAATTTATAGAGTAAGCAAAGTAATTGTGATGGTGTTTACATTACGTTAAGTTATAAGTGAAAGCGAGTAAAAGCAGAGTAAAACAGTGTATAAAGGTTTGAAGTAAAGTGTTTTGCATATTTCCACCCCGTGGTTTGATAAAGTAAAAACAGTTGAAAAGGGGTTTATGAACTCACCTTGATCTCGGGTTAGGATGGTGCTACAGAAGATCTCCTTAGCCTAGAGTTGGACATATGTATAAGGTTAACAACGTGCTATAAGTCTAAGAAAACGAGTTTACGCGACCTCGAGCAAAAACTGGGTTTTTAAAGATGAAAACAGCTTGGTTCCGGCTTGATTCGATCGAATAAGAATACATTCGATCGAATAAGAATACATTCGATCGAATAGGAACACGTTCGGTCGAACAGGCACACATTCGATCGAATAGACACACATTCGATCGAATCTGAGGCACACTCGATCGAACCAGAAACACATTCGGTCGAACCAGTTTGGGAAAACTCGTTCGGTCGGACATGGAACTTGTTCGATCGAATAGACACTCGTTCGATCGAATACGAAGCTCATTCGATCGAATGAGTTGGAGACCATTCGGTTGCTTTCCTATTCGGTTGACTGGACTGGTTCGATCGACTCCTTCGATCGAATGAACTGGTTCGATCGACTGGTTCGATCGAATGAGTCTGATTCGACTCCTTCAAGCTGGGCGACGGAGAAACCTACGGGTTTTCCAGATTTTCCAGATTTTTGACCCAAAATCGAAGTTTTTGACATGGAAATGCTCGGGATTGAAAGGGGTATCGATTCCTAGTACTTTTAAACACAAAAGCTTGCATTTTGACACCAAAACAAGTCGGTTTTTGACCCGAAAACTCAAGTTACGAAAATGGGAGTTTTTGCTCGATTTGAGGCCGAAAATGGTTATGAAAACGGATGATTTTCGAAAGGGACTTACCAAAAACGATTAGGAACAAGATTCCGGGCTCGGATTTGTGATTTGAGGACTTTCTCTCTCTAGCTTCTCTCTCTAGAAATGAGAGAGTTTGGGTGGGTGCAAGTGAAAGAGTTGGGTGAAAATGGTGGAAGTGTCAAGAACTTTCGTTTATATACTACGGGTTTGGTTAGGCGCGGGTTGGCTACCTACGGGTCGAGATTAGCCGAGTCCATAAATTTTGTAAAACGAAACATTTTTCTATAAACTTTTATGAAATAACTTTGAATAAAATATCTGAAATCTTTTAAAATAATGAGAATATCATTTATTTACAAAAGATAGATTTTTGGTCACCGGGTTAAATTTCGGGATGTTACAGTGGGTACCGACTTACAATGTTCCATGCAGGCTCGTTTAAGAATGCTAGTTGCATAAGTTTGTTGCGACAAAGACAGTTGGTTACCATTTCGGGAAACCGAGATGCCCAAAAAATAACTAAGCTACCCCAAATCTTTCATACCAAATTCATTGGCAAGATGAGTCATGAGTTGAACCCATAGTTGTTCAGTGGATGTAGTGAGAATTATGTCATCAATATAAATGAGAAGGTATGCCGTGTCCGGACCATGTGAATAAACAAATAGCGAGTTATCACAACGACTTTGAATGAAACCGATGGTCGAGACAAAGTCGGTAAACGTTGGTACCACGCACGAGGTGCCTGTGTTAAACCATATAATGATTTCTTTAGGAGGCACACATGGTCTGGAAAATCTATATGCCGAAACCCGACTGGTTGATACATGTAAAAAAGTTCGTTTAGGGAACCGTGTAAAAAGCATTAGTGACATCAAGTAGGTGTGGGCCAAGAGTTTGTCAAGGCAAGGGTTAACACTATGCGTATGGTTGCCAGTTTGACAACCGGGATAAAAGTTTCCCCACAATCCACGCCAATTGGTTGATTTCGCCCATCACATACTAACCGGGCTATGTAGTGCTCTAGGGTTCCGTCAGACCTGAACTTGTGGAGAAATAACCACATGCTACGAATAATATTCATATCGGGCTGGCGTGGAACTAACTCCAACATATTATTTTTAATAAGGGCATTAAACTCGACAGTCATGACATCATTCCATTCCGGGGTGGATAGAGCAACCTTTGGGGTTTTAGGAATGGGTTTGATAGACGAGGTGTTTAGATTATAAAATTGCCTGGGTTTGATAATACCATCCATGGAACGGGTACGGATGGTACGACCGGTGGGAGATAGGGGTGATTGGAAGCTGATTGATTTGGAATTGGTTGGTGGGGATCTGTTATGTTATTTATTTGGGTCTAAGGAATGGGATGGAATGGTTGGAGGTTTAGCGGAAGTGGATGGGGCTGGTTGGGTTGTTTGTCTTGGCCTATAGGATTATGTTCGGATAGGAACCGGGTGGATGAGGAAATAACAGGTTGGGTTGAGTTGGGAGTAGGAGTGGTAGGCATATTGGGCGGATGTGGGCTGACGGTTTGTAGATGGGGCCAAAGGGAAGGATGGATAGGTTCTGTTAGAAAGCTGTATTTTTGAATATTAGGTTTATTATTATTTTAAAAGGGAAATGTGGTTTCGTTAAAACAAACATGACAACATATAATGATTTTATGGGTGGAAATATCAAGACATTTGTATCCCTAGTGTTGTGTAGGGTATCCGAGAAACACACACGGTGTGGAACGAGGTTGAAGTTTGTGAATGGTGGTGTGTGGAAGAAAGGGATAACACAAGCATCCAAATATTTGGGTTTGGAGTTTTAAATTTTAGGGTTTTGTTGGGTAAGATATTTAGAAGGTACGTGGCAATTTCTAAGGCGTGATGCCAAAAATTATTAGGTACATGAGCTTGAGCTAGTAAGGTGTAGGCAATATTATTAATGGATCTTATGGTGCGTTCAGCTTTCTCATTTTGGGAAGAGGTATGTGGACATGAGAAGCGAAAAAAAGGCAATTTGGTGGCAAAATTGTTGAAAGGTGGGGTTGGCATATTCTTGATCGTTATCACATTGAAACTGTTTGATTTTCTTGTTTAATTATGTATTTATTAGATTTAAAAATTGTGTAAATATTGAGTATACATTGGACTTATGGCTAATCGGGTAAGTCCATAAGAAATTGGTGTAGTCATCGATAAACAAAATATAGTGGAGGTGTCCCCTGATGCTAATGACAGGTGATGTCCATAGATCACTATGGATGATATAAAAAGGCAAATAAGTGGGAGTAGATGGAGCAATAAAAGGCTGCTTAATAATTTTTCCAAGCACACATGATTGAAAAGTTTATTATTTAACTTACCATAATCAATAAAATTAGTCTTTTTTAGAGAATTCATCAAAAGAGGCCTGGGGTGGCCTAATCATTGATGCCATAAGTCTTGAGAGATGGCATCAAACGTTGATGATGAAAAGCGAATCTTGAATAAATGTTGAGGAATGAGCGGGTAAAGATCCCCGGAGCTATTGCTGCGTAGGATACGAGCCTTGGTCTTGAGGTCCTTCACAAGAAAACCAAACGGGTCAAATTTAATGGAGACTTGGTTGTCTGTTGTGATATGGCAAACCAATAATAGGTTTTTAATTATACGAGGGGCCAAAAGGACGTTATTAATTGAAAGGGTGGGTAGGATCGTTTTAGTTTTGATTGTCGTATCCGCGAACAAGAATGGTATTACAATCGCCAGCAATAATATTTCGAGAATTGCACGTATTAAAAAAACGAGAAGTTAACTGAGTTGTTGGTCATATGGTTTGTTTCCCCTGTGTCCATGAACCAAGGTAGCTCCGGTGGGTAGAGAGACATCGTGTAAAGAGTTTGTTCGATGTCTGTTGGAGCATAGCCCGGCTGTATTAGACTGACCAAGTCGTGGCCCGAGAATTCCTTGAGCACCTTGAGTTGTAGTAGGTGGTCTAGAAACTATTGGGTATGGGCATGGTGGGGTAGACATGTATGGATATCATGGGGGCCATTGGGGTTGCATGACCAAAGGCATGTGTTGCCATGGATAATTACCATGCTGTTGATGAGAGGAGAAAGCTGAGCCGTGGGCACGGGCTGATGAGAACCGGCCCATGCCCCGACCACGGAGCGTCCCGGGCATGGGTGTTGCCGTGGTTTGGTTCTTCGAGCGGTAGGTTGGACGGGTTTTGGTGAAAGACCTGTTTGTTTTGGATGTGGAGGTGTGAAGTGCAGTAGCAGGTTCCTTGGAGACTTGCATAGCTTTGTTTGTCTTATAGACTTCTGCATGACATAACCGAGAGTGTCCTTCATTGAAGGTAGGTAGTGGCTTCTCATTCTGGAGAATGGAGGCAGTTGTTTCATATTGTTCGGTTAGGCCCGTTATGAGTTGAAGTACTAATTGTTGGTTGTTGAGGGGGACATTAACATTTATTAATTGATCAGACAACACTTTAACTTCTCTACAGTATGCCTCCATATTTGGGAAATCTTCAAATGAGTGTTGGTTAGTTTTTGTTGAAGATAAAGGGCACAAGAGGGTTTAATGTCTTGGAATAGTGTTTCCAAGGCTTCCCAGGCAGCACACACTGTGATCTTCGGTTTGATAATGGTCTGAAGGAGATCGGTGGAGATAGTATTGTATATCCATTGAAAGACAACAACATCAAGACGATTCCATAATTTGATTTCAGCCGTCTTAGCTTTGTCATCGGAGGTGGCTACTGTTGTTGTATTTTTCTCAAGGTGGACCTGGACCTGGAACGCGGTACGATGATCTGAAATAGTTCCGACCAAGTGACATATTGGGTGGTTTCGTTGTCAAGTGTTAGCGGTATGAAGTTCTTAATATTGGAGATGGCAACAGCAAGATGAATTTTAGCGTCCATGGGGTTTGTTAAGAAGAGCAGAGAAGGGTCTGATATTGGTAGTGAGAAGGAAAAATAAATATTGCTGGAGAAGAATGTTGATGAAGAAATAAGTCGGGTGCTAGGGTTTTAGGTCTAAGGATCGGTGGAACGTGATACCATGAAAGATTATTGGATTCAAATCCTTATCCTTCTCATTAAACTTATCCCTTATATAGGGGAAATCATACAAATCACATATAGAATACAATTATACTATTGCTATGATTACACAATATTTTCCTAATTTATACATCATCTAGTATAATCTAGCAGGCACTCCAAGTTGTGACATGAAATTAATACGGCCTACCACCCCAAACCGATGGTCAAACAGAGGTGGTTAAACGGCGTTTAGAAGGGTATCTTTGTTGTATGGTAATGGAAAGACCTTATACGTGGGTGGAATGGGTGTCTTTGGCGGAGTGGTGGTATAACATTACGTTCCATACGTCAATCGGAAATTCACCTTTCGAAGCACTATACAGGAATCCTCCACCACTATGCATTCCCTACATACCTAACGACGCTGGTACTTCCGATGTTGACGACTTCATGCAAGATAAAAAAGCTTACTGTTAAGCTGCTACCCAATCGCTTTTGAAGGCGTAAAACCGCATGAAACAAGCTAACAAAAGCCAAAATAAATGGGAATTCAAGGTGGGAACGTGGGTTTACCTCAAACTTCGTCCTTACATGCAAAATTTAGTCCGAATGCATAAGCACTCTAAACTTCACCCCAAGTACTTTGGTCCTTACCTAGTTAGTGTTGGAAAGAGCTGGTAAAATGGCTTACAAATTAGACCTTACGGACGTGGTGAAAAATCCATCCTATGTTTCATATGTCATTGCTCAGGGAGGCTCCAAAACACCGGGGTAAGATTATTCTGTCATTGGTTGACTCGTGATTCCAGCTTACCCCGGTGTCGGTGTTGGACCTCTGTCTAGTGAAGAAAGGAAATCGAGTAGCCATAAAGGTCTTGGTGCAGTGGGTAGGCCAAAACAAAGCAAGACGCCACATGGGAGTTTTTGGAATACGTGAAGTTACATTTTCCAGAGTTCGATGAGCTTAATTCTTGTGGACAAGTCGGTTAAGGGATGAGTATTGTTACATTATTTATTTGTTATTTCCATTATGTTTTCATTTAGTTATGTATTGCATGAATAAGGGACTTTTGATGTTTCCATTATGTAAAGGGTTATGTAACGTCCACAAAATTTCGATCCAAATTTGACAACTTAGTAAAGTTGAAATATCAAAATTATTATCCAAAATATGAAATGAGAAAATTTAAATAAGGAAATAAAAATTATTTCATAAGGAAATAAAAATATTCCATGAATAAATTCAACTCATGTTAAGGATATAGAAAAGTAAAATCCATCCCACATTGAAGGATATAAGAAAGTGGAAGCATTCCACATGGGTATAAATAAGGAAGATAAAACTCATCCCACATGGAAAGTAAGAAAGAAATTGAAGCTCTTTATAAGAAAGAAAGTTTCCATAGTAATATTCCATAGAAATCAGCTATAAATAGAAGGGTCACGGCTGATTCCCCTAATACCAAATCACTTTCTAAGATATTTTCTCTCTCTACCTTGTTTCCCGTGCCCCGACCTGACAATCATCACCTCGTAAACTTGTCATATATTGACGATACCCTAAAGTGCGTGCCACCCGAAAATAACCTGTCATTCTATCTCGAAATATGTGCATGACCTGGCAACCCCCGAACGTCGCCTCTATTTGCGTACCAAGAAAAGTTGATCAAGAATACCCTGACATTCATGCAGGTGCGAAAATGTTGTCGAAAGTCTAAGTAATTATTAAGCTAAGTAAGGTAGGGGTTCTGTCAGAATAAATTATTATTATTATTATTATTATTATTATTATTATTATTATTATTATTATTATTATTATTATTATTATTATTATTATTATTATTATTATTATGGCTGAGACACTAGTCATGGGTATAGCCTAGACCTTGGTTAAGATTTATAAATACAAGTGTTAAGATAAAATAATGTCTCTTTAAATTAAGGAATATAATATACATGAGGATATAGTTAAAATATTATTTATTCATGATTAAGAAAGATAAGTTTTTTTTACCTACGAGAGGTATAGTAAAAAATAGTGTTTCTTTATGATTAAGAAACATAAGATTTTATATATCAAGGTTATGAACAAATGACATTTCTTCTTGAAGAATACACATATCATAGACATTTATTCTTGAAGAAGAAACATAGCACATGATTAACAAATAAAGAGAAGGAATTCATGTCCAAAATATTTTATTCAAACAAATGATCAATCAAGGTTTAAAAATATCAAAACCAGACTAAAGGTCTGTAGCCTGATTAAGAGATGTAAGGCCCCGATCCCGGTGTTCTACATTGGACGTTGGATTTACTCATAAACACAGTTCTAAATATCAGAGTTAATTAAAACTTTCGCAGAATAATATAAAAGTCAACCATTCATTACAAACACCCATAATTTGTCTTTTAAAAACTTAACATAAAACATAGTATCTCAAACATCACGACAAATCTTCAGATGCCAGTCTCTTCGGATCCTGCCACGTGTCTTCCTCAAACCAGCTGTCCCAGTCGATTAACATGCGTGCATACTAAAAGTCAGCTACACAGAGTGATTTCTAGTTAATCTTGCAACATACAATACATTCATAACTACGTACTTCATACTTTCATAATTCGTTCATAATATACATACTTACCTTCATACTTTATTTTAAACTCTACTTTACATTATTCTATTCTGCCTCAGATATTATTAGGGTCCGGTCCCTTTTTCTGCCACGGATTTTACTAGGGTCCGGTCCCTTTTCTGCCTTGAGTATTATTAGGGCTCAGTCTGTTTATGTCTTGAGATTTATAAAGGGCTCGGTCCCTTTTCTGCCTCGGATATTATTAGGGTCCGGTCCCTTTCTACCTTGAGTATTATTAGGGCTCAATCCCTTTCTTCTGTACCTAGCTATCTCTTACATTCATTCATAACATACACACATATCATTCGTACATTATACATAACATTATAACTTGACAGTATGTGCAATATCCGAAGATCGTTCGCGTACCGACAAGTAATCATTCATACTTTATATACTTATCGTTCATATCTTCAAACTATCACCCGACGATACATGCAATATCCAAAGATCGTTCACGCACCATCAAGCATTCATTTATACATAATCATGTAAGGCATACACTTACCACCTAAGGTAAGTGTATTTACTAATCACATCGAGTATGTACACAGCCCCGAAAACATAACAAGGAATGGGGCTAGAAACTCACCTGAACTAGGTTACATTCAACCGTTTATGGTTATTCCTTTCTTGAGCTATGCACGACTAACTGTATAATAATTACACGTATCAACTTAACTATCACTACCAATATCGTGTTTCTAGTTTAATTATTACCTTCAACGAACGAGGGTCCAGGGGCGGTGCCCCTGGCAGCGAGGTTCTATGGGCGGCAGCCCCTAGCGGGGTCCATGGGGCAGAGCCCCTAGCTGGGGTTAAGCTGCCAGGTCAGCTTGGAAAATTTTTATTTCCAATAATTGTCTTAACAATTTTTTCATTAGAATTCTAAATTATTATTTTATTGTTAGCCTCTTAATTCTTTAAGCTATCATCCATAAATTAATAAAGTCCAAGGGCTATTTTGTAATTAAATCATTCTTCCCTAAGTCCAGGGACTGTTCTGTCATTCTTTTAAACTTCTAATTCGTCCCAGTCCCTTAACGAATGGGGTTCATAACGAATGAACCCATTCGTTACTTCATAACGAATCTACCTTCATGACGAATTCGCTAATATAACGAATTGGACCTTATAACGAACTAGTCATCATAACGAATTGGACCTTAACGAATGGGGATAGTTCGTCATTCTTTCTTTAACAAATTGGCATAACGAATTGTGGTTGATTCGTTATGTTCCGATAACGAATTAGGGTTAGGTCAGAATGTCAGAATGTTTTCTGACATCCTCGTACACACTTTTCCGGCGCCATCATCTCCTGAAAGCCGCGATCTCGCCGGAAAAGCGAGATCTCACTCGTTTTCCACCGTTTTTCGTCCCGTTCGATACAGATCTGAGCTAGGGTGACCCCTACGCTCATCTGTTTATCGGTTTATACCCGATTTCATCTGGATCTCGTGACTTTAGCGGTTTAGGGTGTCGACTCGTCGTTTCGCGACTTGATCTAGCGGATTTGGATCCATACAATATCATGGTTGATGCTCGGGTTTCTTGGTGATTTCGGCTAGAGAGAGAAGGTACGATGAGAGAGAGCTAAGTGTGTTTTTTTGATGGTGTATGGAGTTAGTGGAAATGAATGGATTAATGCATAAGTTTGGTTTGTATACTATGGGTTATGGGCTCAAGCCCATGGTCTTTTCTTACTTTCTTTCTAATCTAAGTCCATAACTCATATCTATTTAACCCAACACTAGCCCGACTCATAATAACTTATATTTTATTTTATTAACCGAAACGAGAAAACGGGATGTTACAAGAGACGATCCGGATATTTATATAAACCTATTTTATTATAGGTTAATCATCAATCATTCATAAAGGTTTTCAAACGAGATCACCACATCATTCAGAACAGACAATCACAGGTGAATATGTTAAACTTTTTAAATCATTCATGATAAACGGGTTGTTTATCTTAACAAAGTCGGTCAAATATCTTATTAGATTACGTGATCTCTACATAAAGATTTAAGGGATTACATGATCCGTAATTTACAAGATATAAAATAAAAGCAACTTAGACCGAGTACACATGTGTCTGGATCTAAACATAATTTGTCTAGTCTTTCAATCAATGCTATGTGGCCGTAGACTATAGATCATAATAAAAGTTCTCCAATGGGCGTCAGTTCCCGAAGAACCATAAATGTGTGTGTATGGCAGTGGCACAAATCCCAGAAATAAGAGACGTTACTGTTGAGATTGTTGAAGAACACTATCTTATCAGTCAAATAAATATTTATTAAATGTTTTTAGAGTCAACGATTCACCAGCATATCGCTGACGTATTTTCCCCCATATTTCCGAAAACATCTAAGTACATGTAGCATGGAATTAAAGCCATCAAGAAGACAGACGCTCGCAAGGTAGAGATAGCTCATTTTTAAATCATTAAAATATTATAAATAATATTCAAAACAGATTTGTAAAAACAAACAAGGTTTATAAATTAAACTGTAACATCCCGTTTTCTAGTTTCGGTTAATAAAATGAGAATATGAATTATTATGAGTCGGGCTAGTGTTGGATAAAATGGATATGGGTTATGGACTTGGGTCATGAAGGAAAGAAGGAAAAGACCATGGGATTAAGCCCATGATCCATAATTATATAAACCTTAATTACCCATTTTTCATTCATTTACACATATTCCAAACACCACCAAAACACACACTTAACTCTCTCTCTCATCTTGCTCTCTCTCTCTCTCTAGCCGAACCATAGAAGAAGAACCGATCCCGACCCAAGGTAATGATAATACGATGTTGTATAAACTCAAATCCGATAGATATGGTCATGAAACGTCGAGCTGACACCGTTAAACCGTTTAAGTCACGAGATCTGGGTGGAATCGGTATAAACCGAACCTAATATGAGCTTAGGGATCACCCCTAGCTCAGATCTGGATCGAACAGGACGAAAAACGGTGAAAAACGAGTCAAACCTCGTTTTTTCGGAGAAACAGCGTTTTTCCGGCGACGGCGCCGGAAAGTGGTACGAGGTTAAGAGGAATGTCAGAGAATGTTCTAACATTCTCTTACCTAACCCTAATTCGTTAGCGGACGTCTAACAAACTAGCTTTGATTCGTGAACTGATTCGTGAAAGAAAGCATAACGAACTAGCTTTGATTCATGAACTGATTCGTTAAAGAAAGCATAATGAACTAGCTTCAATTCGTATTCAATTTGTTAAGGGAAAAGATAACGAATTACTCTTGATTCGTTATAGTCATTCGTTAAAGAAGATAACGAATTGGAAGGTCCAATTCGTTACATGGACTGATTCGCTACATGAACTGATTCGTCAAAGGACCAGTTTGTTATAAGGTCCAATTCGTTTAAATAACTAGTTCGTTAAAGGGTCCAATTCGTTACAAGGACCAGTTCGTTATGATAACCCAATTCGTTAAGAACAATGTAACGAACTAGAAGTTTAACAAAATGACAGAATGGTCCCTGGACTTAGAAAAAGAATGATATAATTACAAAGAAGCCCTTGAACTTTTAAGTTAGTAAATTAATTAATGATTCCAAATTCTAATGGAAAATGTATTAAGATAGTTAATGGAAATAAAAGTTTTCCAAGCTGACCTGGCAGCTCGACCCCAGCCAGGGGCTCTGCCCCTTGGACCTTACTAGGGGCTGCCGCCTCTAGACCCCGCTGCCAGGGGCGCTGCCCCCGGACCCCCATTCGTTGAGGGTTATAACTAGACTAGAAACGCGATGTGAGTAGTGATAGTTAAATTGATACGTGCAATTGTTATACAGTTAGTCGAGCACAACTAAGGAAAGGAATAACAATTAACGGTGAACGTAATCGAGTTCAGGTTATTTTCTAGCCCCATTCCTTGTTATGTTTTCGGGGCTGTGTGCATACTCGATGTGATTAGTTAATACACTTATCATAAGTGATAAGATAAGTGTATGCCATATATGTTTTATGTGAAAGGTATGATTGACTGCTTGTCAGTACATGAACGATCTTCGGATATTGCATCCACTACCAGGTAAAGGTTTGATGATAAAATTGTTGTATATGAATAATGAATGATGTATTTATGTATGTATGAAATTTACAATTATGTATATAGAAAGGTATGGTATGAAGGTATGGAAGAAAGGGTGACCGGACCCAAATAATATCCGAGGATGGAGGGTACCGGACCCTAATAATATCCGAGTATGGAGGGTACCGGGACCCAATAATATCCGAGGATGAAGGGAGACCGGACCCTAATAATATTCGAGGATGGAGGGTAGCGGACCCTAATAATATCCGAGGTATGTAGGGTGAAATGCCCTTTATAACGTAAGGTTAGCTATAAATGTGTATGGATGAATGAAGTACAGGTTACTTGTGTAATGCTTACCTTCGGGAACGTATATGTGTATGTAAAGTAAGTTATGTGATTAACTAGAACTCACTCAACGTAGCTGACTTTTAGTATGCACGCAGGTTAACAGGTTGAAACAGCTGGTTTGAGATGAACACATGGCAGGATTGAAGAGGTTGGCATCTGAAGATTTGTCATGATGTTTTGATACTATGATTTAATTATGTTTTAAAAAGACAAGTTATGAATATTTGTAATGAATGGTTGACTGTTATATTATTCCGTGAAAGTTTTAATTAACTCTGATAATTGGAACTGTGTTTATGAGTAAATCCAACGTCCAAAGTAGGGCACCGGTAACGGGGCCTTACATAAACACTGGGATATTTATTATTCGAGAAGCCTTTCAAATAAATTAATATTTATTATAAATAAAGGTTTCAAAATATATTAATATTTTATTATAAAATAAAGACTTCAGCTAAATAACCCACAAACTCTGATATATTTACAAAACATGTACTAACTATTGGTCACACGCCTAGGCCCTAAGTCGGGGTGTGACAGGTTACAACGTGTAACTCTCAAACTATCGTATGCTTATATTTGGATGGAATGTACTCTCTGGAGATCATCCAGAAATTAAACTAATTCTTTATCTCTTAGTTTTTCCCTTGAAATCGGTTCTAACCCTAACACCGGAATACTAAAACCACCATTGGAGTCAATTGGTGCTACTCAAATGGTGGTGGAAATTGGTTGGTGGTGAGTCAGTTGGTGGTGGTGATGTTCAGGTTGAGTTTTCCAACGAAAAATGTGAGTTTTCAGAAAACCTTCAACTAACGGCATTGTTAGTCGCAAACAGTGTAAATAATACACCTTTAGTTGGGACCGCCACTAGCCAAATGTTAAGTTGGAATTGTTATTTGCTAATACGACATATATAGGATTATTTAAAACCAATTTATCCGTAAAGTATATAGATGGATATTTTTTTAAATAGATATTAAAGAGAGAGACGATGAATAGTGCAAAAGTTTACATACAATGTGAATTACATGAAGTATATGTTGGGTTACATTGTGAATGAAGTATATGTTGGGTTAAAGTGATGATCAGTCAAAACTTTTGTTATCAAAAACCGGTTTGACAATATGACAAATAATAATTAAGTTGATTAGTTAATAAGCATAGCGGAAATAAATGAGTGACTAACACAAAAACGAAACCTCGACAGGATCTAATCTATCTAATTACCAATGAGATAGATATAGTTTGTGGTTAATAAATAACAAATCGGGACACCGAGGTTCAACGAGACGACGCTAGTTGACGCACACATGAGAACCGGCAACAACGGTGCACAAGGGCAGCGAAGGCAGACGACAATGGTCCGACGGCATCAAGAGTGGTGGCGACCGACGGTTATGGGTGAGAGAGATGGGAGGTGGCTCCTTGAATTGTGGGTCTAGCTTAGGGTTAGTTAGGTTATATAGAGATTATGATAAGCTCCATCTTATAACATTTTCAAAACCCATTAATGGGCTCCAAGCCCATTTGAATTCATCTCTCATTTAAAAGCCCGAGGCCAAGTTTACTTATCTAATAAATAAAGTTATGTATAATTATTTTCTCATCAATATTCGTCATTACCGGTTAAGCGATTTAAGCGCATTTAATGCTCGTTGCCTAAGGTGTAACTCTTGCGAGTCATGGCTCGGTCGGCCACATTAAGCTAATCGAACCGGTCCATTTTCTCTGTCATTGATAGTGACATCTAACATTCTAATCAAAGGTATTGATCATATTATATATATATATATATATATATATATATATATATATATATATATATATATATATATATATATATATATATATATATATATATATATATATATATATATATTACTTGAATGGTGCCCGTGCGATGCGACGGGTATTTGGTATTCATGGTTCGGTCTAAACTCTTAAAACCGGACATTGGTGTGGTTTTAGTGTTTGGTCCTCGACATCAAAAAGATGTTACTAACGGTTGGACTCATGAGATAACATAGGACTGTCAAACTGACTGTGAACACCCAACGTAGTAATTTATTTAATTTATAAAACTATAGCAATATTATACACAAATTAAAATGAATAAAATGCTCATTTTTATGGTGTAACTTTTTTAGAAGATTATTAATGTACAAAACAGTTATGGTCATTTAAAATTTGTAGGGGAAAGTTGGTTTAAATTGAAATTTAAGTTAATATATGGTTAAAGATGAAGGAAAAAACATGTAATTATTCTTTCATTTGACAAAAGTTGGGGGTGCAAAAATGTAAATAGTTTAAATAGTTAAAATAAACAGTATGAATTGTGTGTTTAAAAGACAAGTTTGTTCTTTTTTATATATGTACTTTAGATTGTAAATTACTTAAAATCAAGTGTTTTAATTTGCACTTGTCTCCTATATTATATATAGTATAGATATATAGGATTAATTTCTTTTGAGAATCACTTTGAGTTTTAAGAACTTGAAAGAACTCAACGTAACAATTTTGTTTTTGAATTTTTTTACACATATGTAATACGTAAGTGTAAGTAGCGTAAAAAGATTACAATATTTTTTTACACACCGAACGGCTTATTACACATGTGTAACTAACATTTAAACTTACGTAATTACCAAAAAACTTTATTCTTTCTCCTGATTAATTTTTTAATCAAATTTATTCTCAGCCACATATTCAATAACCATTTAATTTTTTATGTGGTCCATATTAAATTCTTAAAGTTCTTACAACTCATAAGTTATCAAAAGATCCTCCCCTTAGATATATATAGGTAACTTTAAAAACTAATATAAACCACACATTTTTTTTGTTACCAAAAATTTAAAAAATAAACACTAAAGGGTATAATGGTAATTTTCAAAATGTTTGTCTTTCCAAGTGAAACATTTAATTCTCTCTCTTCTTCTTTTTCATCTCTGTATATGAAATTCTCAATTTAGTTTGTCTTTACCAGTAACTAGGGTATAGCCCGTGTTACACATGGGTGGAAAAACATGTCAACATATAATAAATTTAAACAACAAATTCAAGCAACGCAATACTTCTTCAAACTTTCGGACCAAAACTTTAACCATTTACATTGTCTAGATATTAAAAGTTAAAAGTTACAATAAGTTAATGTACATCGAACAACCAAAAACATCAAGAGATATACACATGTACTTTCATATTAAACCACTATTAACTTCTTCAAACATTCTACCAAAAAAACTTATTTTGCTTCACCACTTGAAAATATAATAAAACAATAGCATCCAAATTAAATATACCATAATAACATATTTAATAATGAGTAACATTCGAACATTAATAAAGTTGTTTTTATTAAAAAATTTTTTATTAAAACAAAATAACATACAACAACAAACAAAGTAAAATGACAACATAAAACATATTTCTAATTTAAACAATTAAACCAAAAAGATATATCAATAAAAACCTTTTTTGGTCATCATTTTATACCTAACAAATTTGATACTCTTTTAGAACAACCCGTTTTGAAATATTTTCAAAATAGTTACAAAATAAAAAAAATTGGAATTAGTCAACTTCAAAAAGTTATGAATTTATTTTTGATTTTTGACCAATCTTGGAACAAACTTTTAAATCACTGACATTAATATTTTTTTAAACTTGGAAAACATAAAAACATTTTACAATAAATGAATTTTCAAATAACTTTGGATGGATTAAAAAATTTTATGTTGACTTTGAAAATAATTAAAGGTGAAAAAATATGATACTAAATCAATGAAAATAAAATATAAACGTATAGGAAATAAATTATCAAATATTTTTAATATTCTTTGAAAACACTATGAAGACTTAAACTATCAAATTGTTTGCATGTTATAATTAGAAGATTTATATTATGTTTAAAAAACTTATTAGTTAAAATGAGTAAAAATATAATGCGTGTTTATTATACATTATTGAGAAATTTAGTGACATTAATATTTTGTGAACACAAATTCAAAAAAAAAATGAACATACATAACCAAATTTAAAACGGTGAATATAAAAAGAAAATTATGTTCCGGGTGTGGAATCTCATAATCAATTGAATCTACTATCAATAATAACAATAAGAAATTAATATGTGATCAATTTAATTTTTGAAAAAGAAAGTGAAATGTATATTAATAATTCGTTGAAAAAATTACATGGTTGTAGCAAAAATATTGAAATTTGGATATAGTTATGATGGAATATCAATGAAGAATACGATATCGAATTGTAAACTTATAAGTGACCGAAATTTAAGTTTAAATTTGGTCTTCCATGTAAAGATAGAAATAATTTGAAATATCTTGGTTCATGGGAATAATAATATTAATAAATAATGAAAAGTTGTCATGTTTAATAATATTCACTAAATCATATGTGCCAAATAATATTTAAAAATAATGATAACACAGATATTTAATTTATGATATATTAGATATTGATTATTAGAAATTATGTCAATTTGAATATCGTGTTCTAAAATAACGCGATTAATATTTTAGTATTAATTAATAATTAATATTCAAGTAAATGAAAGTAAGATTACATTACAATTATGGTAAGTATTTTTAGTTTGACAATTATTTTTTTGAATATTAAAATGATAACTTATTCTAGTTAATGTCAAATCACAAAAATTAAAATCAAATCAGTTTTAATTTTACTAATATGACTAATTAATTTAGAAATATTTACAAAAATGAAAATCAAATCGGTTAATTTGAAATCTTCAAAAAATTATGGAAAGATTTTGAAATGAGTTTAAAATTATAGAGAGTATTAAAACCTTTAAAACTTTGTTAAAAGAATGGTCAATTTCGAATTTAAAAGGAGTTTAAATATGTTAATTAAATTTTGTAGTTTTAACTTTAAATTATGTAAAGATAGAAATAATTTAAAATATCTTGTTTCATGGGATTAATAATATTAATAAATTATGAAAGTTGTCATGTTTAATAATATTCACTAAATCATATGTGCCGAATAATATTTATAAATGATGATAAAATGGTTATTTAATTTATGATATATTAAGTATTGATTATTAGAAATTATGTCAATTTGAATATTGTGTTCGAAAATAACGCGGTTATTATTTTAGTATTAACTAATAATTAATATTCACGTAAATTAACGTAAGATTACATTACAATTATGGCAAGTGTTTTTAGTTTGATAATCAGTTATTGAATATTAAAATGATAACTTATTTTAGTTAATGCCAAATCTCAAAAATTAAAATCAAATATGTTATAATTTTACTAATATGACTAATTAATTTATAAATAATTACAAAAATGAAAATCAAATTGGTTAATTTGAAAACTTCAAAAAATTATGGAAATATTTTGAAATGAGTTTAAAATTATGGAGAATATTAAAACCTTTAAAACTTTGTTGAAAGATTGGTCAAATTCCGAATTTAAAAGGAGTTTAAATATGTTAATTATATTGTATTAAAACCATTAATACAATTTATTGAGTTTGACTATCCTTATTAGTTATTTAAACAAATAAGGATAGTCAAACTCAATAAATTGTATTAATTGTATATTTAAATGTGTAATTTATGTATACTAAGGCATGCCGGAAAAAAATATACATCAAGGTATCTCCGATATACATTAATATATTATTTTATCTACAAATAATGAATATAATTGAATATTCAAAAAAGAAATATACATCAATATAAAAAAAATACATCTTATAAAGTAATGCTCAATCCATGAAAACTAGCTTGTATCAGTCAGGACATTAACCTAAAATTATAAAGAAGAATATTAATGTTGATATTATGGAAAATTTGATATTTAATTTATAACCGAAAAAATTGAATGTCTTACCCGGAAAAAAAAAACAATATAATGATAATAACCATGGTATCTCAGATTTAGATTTAGAAGGTAAACTGAAATATTACGTAAATCAATCGGGTAAATAATATGAAATAATAAAGTTTTGTTATAACATTGATATTATGTAAGATTATAATTATAATATATAACCGGATAATTTAAATGTGTCTTACCGGAAAAACGAAATAATGATATTGTCCATGAATGAAGGTGATTTTTATTTAGAACCTGGAAGAACAACATGTAAAGTAAAAAATAGGAAAGAAAAATATAAAACTTCAAATAAATATAAAACAACCATTGCTATAGGTATAACAAATAACCAGAAAAACTTAACGGAAAAACTTACCAGAAAAACGTAAATACGTCCTCATATTAGCTTCATCGCCATTTTTGATTTACAACCTAAACTGATTTTCAGTTAACAATGAAAATAAAGATAAAAGGTAAGAGGAAATAATAACAGGAAGAAAATTAATGTTGCCGAAAATACATATATCAACAATCGGAAGTTTATTATAAAATATAAACTTATTGGAAAACGATTAATACAAATCTAGATCTAAGGTAGCCGAAATATATGAGAGAGTGAACGGAGATCCGGCTAATAGAGAAAGAGAAAAAATATGTTTAGGGTGAAAATTATGAATTGTTAAGGTTTAAATTTAGGGTGATTGGGTGAAGAGGACACGTGGCAGCATAATAAAGAATCTGAGAATGGAAAGTTGCTGACTGGATTGCATATGTGGACAACCTAGAAGAAGGCCATGTGGACAAATTGTTTTGCCTTAATAGTATTTAAAGATTTAAAGATTAATTATATATTATGTAACATCCCAAATTTTAGAATAATAACATTTAATATATTATTTATTACGATGGGAAAGTTTACTTGAGTTGATAAGTAAATAATAAAATACTAAAGATGGAAATGTAGTAGGCTAATTAGATGGGATTAAGGATGGACTAAAATAGAAAGATGGGCCTTAGGTCCATGGGCTTAAGGGAGTATAAATACCCCCTTAAACCCTAAATCTTTCCATTTCCATCCATCTTATCCATAATATTCCCTACACACCTTAAAACACACACACCTACCCTCTCAAGGGCGGCGGTGGGAGAGAAAGAGATCTAAGGTTAAATCCAAGCCGGCTACCACTAGTCATTGACTTCCCAAGCTTGATACAAGATAAGGATTGACAAACAAATCAAGCCGTAACCTAGGAACGTCATAAAGGTACGTTCTTGATCCTAAAGGTTATGTTTTTATGAATGAATAATCATGAAACTCAAACCTAGGGTAAATCGGGTCTAAACGAACCATAAAGTTGCAAGCTTGACGATTAAATGGACTTAATGGACTTTCGGTTAGATACGGTTCATGAAAGAAACCCTAGATTTAGCTTGGAACGTTTTAAATCCGTAAAGGTTTAAACTTTGCACCTAAAAGGGGGTAGATCTTGGTGATGTACTATCATAGGGTGCAAAATGGTTAAGAATGGTAGAAAAGGTTGTGAAAGAGTAATGAAATGGGCATCTGAAGCTGTGTTAAGGGTGTTAAGGTAAGAAATCAAGCTGAAAGCATCAAACCTGGACGTTCATGGCCAAACCTGGGCGTTCATGGTCAAACCTGGGCGTTCTCGGTCAAACCTGGGCGTTCATGGTCAAACCTGGGCGTTCTCGGTCAAACCTGGGCGTTCATGGTCAAACATGGGCATTCTCGGTCAAACCTGGGCGTTCATGGTCAAACCTGGGCATTCTTGGTCAAACCTGGGAGTTCTCGGTCAACGAGGGTTCTCTGCCTGGAGTTCTCGGCCATCCCATTTCTGTTGGGTTTGGGCCTGAACCCAGCCAGGTCCAGGTGCTTTACTGGACAGTTGGGCCTGGTCTAAATTAAAATCCAAAATTTGTTAAGCCCGTGTCTAAACTAAACAAACAAGCCCAACTTAGAAACATGTTGGTCAACTAAAATACCGACTTAATCAAGTAAAAGGTTAATTATCAAAAATATATTTAACAGTTAGTCATGCTCAATTAAAGAAGGGGACAACGATTAATGGCGAACGCAACAGGATCCAGGTGAGTTTCTAGCCCCATTCCTTGCTACGTTTTCGGGGCTTTGTGCATACTCGATGTGATTAGTTAATACACTTACCTTAACTGGTAAGTGTATGCCTTATATGATATATGTGATAGATATGACTAACTACTTGTCGGTACGCGAAAAATCTTCGGATATTGCGCATACTGTCAGGTTGTAAGTAAGGATATGAATGTTATGTATGGATGATGTATAAACATTATAAATAACAACTTGTCAGGGCGTGAACGATCTTCGGATATTGCACGTATCCACAAGGGGTATAACTGTTAAATGAATTATGTGAAGAACGCCTAGAGTGTTCTTATGCTACAATGTAATTATTGTATATATGAAGTATGTGTATACAGGTACAGGGATGGTATGTGAGTTCTACGTCCGACATAGTAAGTTAAGATGGCGAATCCCTCTAACTTCTGTTGGACATAGACTTGGCAGGTGATGGCGTAGTTAAGAACTGCGGGCCTTATATGTGATATAGATGATAGGTGTAAACGTAGGTAGGGACGGTGGGCCTTATACGGGTTATAGGTGATAGACGCCAACGTAGATAAGGACTGCGGACCTTATACGTATTGTAGATAGGCGTCAGCACAGGAAAGGACTGCGAACCTTATACGTGCTATATTTGTGTTGTGGTAGCATAGGGGAAGACTGCGGACTTCGTACGTGCTATGGTTATAGGTGATAGACGCTAACGTAGATAAGGACTACGGACCTTATACGTATTGTATATAGGCGTCAGCACAGGAAAGGACTGCGGACCTTATACGTGCTATATTTATGTTGTGGTAGCATAGGGGAGGACTGCGGACTTCGTACGTGCTATGGTTAGGGTTGCAACATAGGGAAGGACTGAGGACCTTGTACGTGTTATTAATATAGGATGGTATAGGGGAGGACTGCGGACCTTTCACGTACCATAATTGGTGGACATAGGTAAGGACTGCGGACCTTTACGTGTTCACGACCTTGAGTACAGGTATAGACGGCGGACTATGAACGTACTCTCGGTAGACTGAGGTTAGTGATTGTAGATATGTATGTATGTATGGTAGTAGGGTAACTGATTAAGTATGGATATGTACTTTCAGATATGTATGTATGTACGTATGTATTGTATGTCGCATGATTAACTAGAACTCACTCAGCGTAGCTGACTTTTAGTATGCACGCAGGTATAAATGTTTATTGAGAGGGCATGAGGATGACACATGGCATGGATTGAACGGCTGACATCTGAATATGGAAGAAATGATGTTTTAAATATAACGTTTTATATTATGGTTTTAAATAAAAGATTTAATGTTTGGTATCAAAGGATTAAAGTTAACGTTTCCGCGAAAGTTTTAATTAACTCTGATTGTAAGAACCGTGTTTATGAGTAAATTCGACATTAGAGTAGGGCTACCGGGTCCGGGGCCTTACATATTATGTACTAGCTAATTTATTTCCAAAAACTAAGGGGCTGTTTGTTTACATCTGAATGGAACCATTCACATGTAACAATCTGATTCATTCAGACTTCAGACTGTTTGGTTCCAAAAAGAAAAACATCTGAATGGCTAAAATTATGTCTGAATCATTCAGACTTATTGTTGAAACTGAATGAGAAAGAGACTCATTCAGATCTGACTCATTCAGATCTGATTGAACCAAACAGCCACAAGTTATTTCTTCTGTACTCTCATTTTTACGGTGTTGAAGAATTCGTACAGGAAACGTTTACATATTTGTAAATATTTAACTTGCATGTATGTAAAATAAACATACATATACTATTTTCATTATTTATGTAATTTAAATGTGAGTTTGTACGTATTTCTATATATGTTAAAAAAACTAGATATTAACACATGTGTATACCTAAATATAAATATTTACACATGTGTATATAACAAAAAAAATATTTAAGAAATCTACATTGACAAAAAAACATATATATAAAAACAAACCTACACATAAACAATGACGCAAAATCTTGGTAACACTTTCTTTTTTATATATATATGTGTGTGTGTATGTATATGTAACTTTCTATTAACATCTACCTATACTATTACTAAACAATAGACATATTGAACATGTGTCATCTTTTTATTGATCCATAACTATTATTTCTATATATATCAAGCACTTCTCAAATTTTCTTCTTAATTAAATAATTCAAAATTAAATTACTTTCAATCTTATAAATTTTCATTAATAAAAAACAATGTAAATTCAGAATCCATTGAGTCATTACAATAATATACCTGTCGTTTTGTTTTGTTATAGGTTTCACATTTCAAACTAATCTCTTCGACCGACTTCCATCCTCCGGTGATAGTCCCTACCAATCTAATTTTGTATTTGACGGGTGCATCGGAGTATGACCCGTAAGTGAGCTTAAATGATATAAAAATCTATGCATTAAGTGTTAATTTCATGGGAACTAGATAACTAATGCTGTGTGGTTATTTTCAGGTATGAGGAGATACAGGATGAAATCACGAGAACGTGGGCGAAAACGGCGAAGAAAACGGAGTTGAAACGAGAAAGATATGAGGAAAACAAGAAATTGAGCAAGTGTTCCACCGTGGCCCACGGTCAACCCAGCTCAAAAACATCAGAATACACCGTACCGTGGCTTCCCTGGTCACCATAACTAGACCATGGTCCACTGTGTCAACCGTGGGCCACGGTTCGCGCCGTAACTGCCAATTTACCTTTGTTTTTATTCAGTTTTTTGGTGTCTTATCACCTATCTTTTCATTCTAAACAACCTAGGGACGGATTTTTGAGTGCAAGAACAAGACTTTGGTGATTGTATTCATTTGTTTGGGTTTGTGATTCGTACGAATAACCTAATTGATGTGATGATAAATCAAACTATGTGTGGCTAGTACTCTTTGTGTTCTCTCCCGAATTGCAAGGTTTTTAATTGATTACTTGTTATTCGTTTATGTTATTTGTGGCATAGTCTTTTGATCTTATGATTAGATTGCTATGGTGATTATGAGTTTGATTAGTAATTGTTAGTATAGTGTAAATCCGTGTTCTTGATTATCAGTTCTTGGTGCCATAGGCAATCGAGTTTTATTAAAAGAGAATTAGGGTTAACTATATAAAACTGATTATTGGGTGAAAACCTTGCGGTTTTATAATCCAAGTACTTAGTCCTCTTTTATCACAATCAAACGCATTTTCACGAACTATGTTTATGTAGTTCATCCCAAAAGTAAACGTTAACTTTATCAATATTGAAAACCTGAAATCGGGAGAGAGCATTGTTTCTTATATTGTTTAAAACTCGTTTAGTGCTTTAGTTATTTTTGTTAATCAAAACCAAACAACCAACTCTTTGAATTTACTTTTGCACTTAGTTTAATATAGTTTAATTATAAAGCTACTTAGTAATACATTTTCCACAAACTCTCTGTGTTCGATACCCGCTTACTGCTATCTAACTAGTTGTATTTGGTTTATTTTTGAGTGAGTCTTCGACATCACATCAAATTTTGGCGCCGTTGCCGGGGAGTAATGCGCAACGTGTGTTAGCTATAGTAGTTTTTTTTGTTATTTTCGGGTTTACGTTGGTTGTGTTAGTGTGCAGGTACCTACATGTGTATGCATACTAGAAGATCTAACAGGTCATCACCACTAGTAATTGATCCCGAGATTGACAGAACACTTCGAAGAAACCGAGTTTTACTTAGAGAGAACAAGCTTCTTGGTTGTCCAACTACATCAAACAACAACATGGATTCATCAGTTCCCACTTCGGGTCAACCAATCCCGACTACACCTCCACCAAATCCACCTCCACCAATCACCACTAATATACCTACAACATCAAGTGAATTGCCACCTCACACAACCGAAACCATCCCTGCTCAAGACACCTATGCAACATCATCCACATTGCCATCTATTTCGAACCTTTTTCCTACCTTTGGTGCATCATCATCTCAACAAAACAAGCTACCAATATCAACCCCAACCATTCATGCAACATTCAAGATCATAAGGTGACGGATACGGGTATGGGTTTGACAATGAATTTGAAGGGTATGAAGTGGAAGGTTACTACATGGTAGGTGACGGAAGCAAAAGGGAAAATCCGGGAAATTTTGGTTATGGTCAATAGCAACAACCAGAACCGTTGCAAGAGCTTAATCGACAACAACCACCACCGACTATCCAACAAAACGTTCAACTACCACTGGTTCAACAACAAGCTCAACAACAACCACTGGTTTTTGTTCATCAACAAGTTCAACCGCCACCGATTGTTCAACAACCACAAGGGCAACCTCAAGATCATTAATTTCAACAAATGCCCCAACCATAGTTTCAACAACAATTTGCGCAGCTAAGGCCCGTTTATAGGCAAATGAGTCAACCAAGAGTACCAATAGGGGTACCAAGAAGGCATGCAAGAGAAATGGTGAGGGGGATTGAAGCCCATTTCTGACCGATAATTATCAATAATCCGTCTCCAGTGGTTATACCTCTCAATCAAGAAGGGATGACATTTGAAGTGACAACCAATGCACTCTAAAGTCTACCAAAGTATAAGGGGTTAGCAACGGAGGAACCGAATTTTCAATTGGAGGCATATGACTCTATGTGCAACATGTAACATCCCGAAATTTCTAAGAATAAATAATTAATATATTATTTATTTAAGAGGGAAAAGTTTACTTAAATTAGTAGAGAAATAAAATAATAAAGATGAAAGGATAAGTAGGCTAATTAGTTGGAATTAGTTATGGACCAAAAAGGAAAGATGGGCTTAAGGTCCATGGGCTTAAGGGAGTATAGATACCCCTTAAAACCCTAATCCTTTTCATTTTCATGCATCTCCACACCATAGCCTACACCATCAAACACACACTTAACCCAATTCCCGTTTTTTAGAAAACCACCCATAAAGACACAAAGATTCCTGGAGATCTAGCCGTCAGATCAGTCTCAAATTTTAACTGAGTGTCATGATATATAAATGAAGATTTCCACCAATTAGATCTTCGATAAGAGGTAAGGAAGTCCGATTTTTATCAGCAAATCCATTGCAGCTCAAAAGTGAAGATTCCGGCAACTGTTCAGGTGTTCCGGGGACTGTAGCGTCGGTTCCGGCGAAGGTGAGCTGATGGGCTTGTAGATCGGGACGAGACGGTTCCGTGGCCGCTTGAATCACTCAAATCAGAGTTCGTTTGATATGGTTTTGAGCATCTCGAGTTATTTCATACAAAAACCTCAAAGGTACGTTTTTGTTAAAAAGGCTTACTTTTCATGAACGGATTTACATGAAAATTGGTAGGATGATAGATCGGGTCATGATTATTGATAAAGTAATGAACTTGATAGTAAACGGGTTTGTTGGTTCGTTTCGGGTAGAACGAGTATTGTTCGGTTTATGAAAAGGACGGGTAAACGAAGTCGGTTTTGCATGAAACTTGGTAGGATAGTAAATCAGACCCTGTTATGTGAGAAAGATGTAAACTTTAACCTATATAATTTGTTTTGAAGGAAAAACGGGTAAATGGGGTTAGATCCCGGTTTTCCGGCGATGACGGCACCGGAAAGACGGCGCCGGAAAAGTGTATACAAGGATGAAAAGAATATTAAAACCCTAACCCTAATTCGTTATGTGAAACTAACGAATTAAAGGTAATTCGTTAACGAACTAGCCTTAATTCGTGAACTGATTCGTTAATGAAGGAATGACGAACTAGCTCCGATTCGTTAAATAATTCGTTATAATGATTCGTTAAGGAAGAACAACGAACTAGCTTCAATTCGTTAAAGCTAGTTCGTTATAAAAGATCAGTTCGATATAAAGAGTCCAATTCGCTATATTCTAAATCACGAATTAGAAGTTTGAAAGAATGACAGAAAGGTCCTTGGACTTAGAATAAATGGCTTAATTACATATTAGCCCCTGGACTTTATTAATTTATGAAAGATACCTTTAAAGGTTAACGTGTAACGATTAACTAATCGGGTAATGACTCATTGGAATAACATCGGCTTAGACACTTAAGATTAGTTAAGTAAGTAGTAAGAAGGGCTAGAACAATATTTAATATTGTATCTATCAAACAGTTAGTCGCGCACAGCAAAGGAAAGGAATAACCTTAAACGGCGGACACAACCGAGATCAGGTGAGTTTCTAGCCTCATTCCTTGTTATGTTTTTGGGGCTGTGTGCATACTCTATGTGATAGTTAATACACTTACCTTAAGTGGTAAGTGTATGCCTCGTATGATTTATGCATGATGATTGCTTGATGGTGCGTGAACGATTTTCGGATATTGCATGTACCGCCAGGTAGTAGTTAAAGATATGATTGGTATATATGATGTATGAATGTGGTATGTATGATATATATATTTATGATGGAATGATGTACGTAAGATATGTTGACAATACGTGAACGATCTTCGGATATTGCACGTCTCGTCAAGAATAGTATGTAAAGACAAGTATGGTACAGTGGCATGAAATGGAGGGTGATCGGACCCTAATAATATCCGAGGATGGAGGGTAACCGGACCCTAATAATATCCGAGGATGGAGGGTGACCGGACCCTAATAATATCCGAGGATGGAGGGTGACCGGACCCTAATAATATCCGAGGAAGGAGGGTGACCGGACCCTAATAATATCCGAGGATGGAGGGTGACCGGAACCTAATAATATCCGAGGATAGATAGGCCATTAAATATATAATATGAAAATAATAAAGTATGAAAGTATGTACAACATTATGTAATGATAGTAAATCAGTATAGTAATTATTATGTATCTTCGGATGCATAATTGGTGGTAAGTGTATGTATTGTATGATGTGCGATTAACTAGAACTCACTCAGCGTAGCTGACTTTTAGTATGCACGCAGGTGAATATGTTTAATGAGATAGCTTGAGGAGGACACATGGCATAGATTGAACGGCTGGCATCTGAAGATGGAAGAAAGATGTTTTAAATATAACGTTTTATGTTATGACGTTAAAGAAAAGATTAATGTTTTGTATTGAATGATTAAAGTTAACGTTTCCGCGAAAGTTTTTAATGAACTGTGTTTATGAGTAAATCCAATGTTAAAGTAGGGCTACCGGGAACGGGGCCTTACACAACACAATTGGGGGTCAAGGTTTTTCGGCGGATGAGGTAAAATTGGTTCTTTTTCAATTTTCGTTGGAAGATAAAGCAAAGAGAAGGTTCTACACATTGCCTTCCGCACACTTGAGCCGAGCTGCAACAACGATTTTTGAAAGAATTTTACACGGCTCAAAAGGCTAACGATGTAAGAAGGAGTCTAAGTTCTTTCCAACAACAATCGGGCGGAATGTTAAATGTAGCGTTTGAGCGGTTTAATATGATGATTAAGAATTGTCCTCATCATGGTATTGCTATTTGGGAGTTATTGAATGCGTTTCATGAAGGGTTGAGTGCGGAAGATGAACAAAATTTAATGTCGATTACAAATGGTTCATTTGGTACTAATTATGAACAAGATGATTGGACATATTAGGAACAAATGGCGGTCACTTCAAAGAGAAAAGCCCAAAACGGACGAAGAGCAAGACCGGCGATTGGTAGACCGCAAGTTCAAGCCATGGAAGAAGGAAATGTACAAACCACTAATCAGGTAATTGATGTTTGTACAAATTGTAACGAGTTGGGTCATGCTTCGGAAGTATGTGGGGGTAGGTCAAGCACCGGTGGAGGAGGTGAATGCACTTCAAGGGGAGGTGGTAGGAATTACGACATGAATTCCAACACCTACCACTCCGGGTTGAGAAATCATCCGAATTTTCGTTATGGAAATCCGGTCACTCAATCCAACCCAAACTTTCAAGGAAATCAAGGAAGTTATGTTCCTCGCCAACAATATAATAACCAATGTAATTTTCATGGCGGGAATAATCAAGGGTTTCAAGGTCAAGGAGGTGGCGGTCAAAGTGGGTCAACGAGTCAAGGTTCATCAAGTGGAAAAAAAGTTATGGACATGTTGAAGTTGATGCAACAAGACATGCAACGAAGAAATCAACTTTATGAAGTGAGAATGCAAAAGGATGAAGTTAGAGATAAAGCCATCCAATCGTTGACTACACAAATGGGTCAACTCGCAACTGAAGTGTCGGACTTGAAGAAGAATAAGGGTCAATTGTCAAGCAACACAAAGGTAAATCCCTCTCATAACTCTTCTCGTAATGTTCCTATAAACCACGTTAGTGTTTTAAGAAGTGGAAAAGAATACAAAAAGGATTTGTCACCAGGTGTGGTTGATGGGGAAGTTGAGGATATTACGGGTAATGAAAGTGATGATGAAATAGTAACAAACAAACTCACTAAACATGTCACTTTTGAAAAACCATTACAAAATCTGGGTCAAACTTCAAATTTATAAAATAATAATACGGAAGTAGAACCAAATGCGGTTCCATTTCCTTCGGCTTTACTTGACCTGGGTAAGAAAAATATCATTTCAAGAAGGGGTCCTCAAAAAGAAGATATGTGGGAAGTTTTTAAACAAGTAAAGGTAAATTTACCTTTACTTGAGGAAATTAAACAAGTGCCCGCGTATGCTAAGTTTTAAAAGGAACTATGCACTCAAAAGAGGCAACAAAAAGTGCCTCTACAAGTGGATTTAACTGAGCGGGTAAGTGCAGTTTTAAAAGGAGATCTTCCTCTTAAGCTTCAAGATCCGGGAACGCCCTTAATTAACATTCAAGTAGGCGATTTTCAAATGTCTAAGGCGTTACTAAATCTTGGGACCGGAGTAAGTATTCTTCCGGGGGGTTTATATGAACAATATGATTTTGGTCCTTTAAAACGAGTTGAAACAACGGTTGTGTTAGCCGATTTGTCTCATAAACTCCCCAGAGGGATTCTACGGGATGTGATAGTAAAAGTTGAAGAATTTTACTATCCGGTTGACTTTTTGGTCTTAGATTACTCATCGGTTGATTCTACCCAACAACAAAATGTTATATTGGGTCGACCGTTTTTAAGCACCGCTCATGCTATTATTGACTGTCGATCAGGTACGGTTGATATGACTTTTTGAAATCGGAAAATGAGATTAAATGTGTCCATTAACAGATCTAATTCTTTATGTGGTGATGAGTGTTTCATGGCAGATATTATTGACATGTGTGAACCGCAAGATTATGAGGAAGATGCTTTGGAAGAATGTGTTTGTGATTTTTCTGAACAGGTACATCTTTGTGCGTTAAGGATGGAGGAGGAGAATCAAGACGTGTTGGCGGTAAAAGAAGGACGACCACCTTGGTCTCATCAAATTGAAAGTCTATCGACCGAGATCGATTCGGGTACAAAACCGTCCTTGGAATGTCCACCGAAATCGGAATTAAAGTATGCGTTTTTGGGAGATAATGACACACTACCGGTCATTATTGCATCTAATTTGGAGGAGTCTCAAGAGCAAGAGTTGTTGAAGGTGTCGAAGACGAACAAGGCGGCCATAGGTTGGACAATTGCCGACTTAAAAGACTTTAGTCCGTCTATAGTTATGCACAAAATCATCACCAACGAGGAGGCAAAACCAACCCGAGAGACTCAAAGAAGGTTGAATCCCAATTTGATAGAAGTTGTGAAGAAAGAGGTAATCAAGTGGTTATATGCGGGGATTATCTATCCCATCTCGGATAGCGCATGGGTAAGTCCTACACAGGTGGTACCGAAAAAAGCAGGTATACAGGTAATTAAAGATGGAAGCGGTGAACAAATCGCCACCCGACCGGTTACCGGGTGGCGAGTTTGCATTGATTATCGTAAATTAAATGCCGCTACATCTAAAGACCATTTTCCATTACCTTTTATTGACTAATTATTGAAAAATTATCGGGTCAAAAGTATTACTGTTTTTTGGATGGGTACTCGGGTTATAACCAAATTGCTATTCACCCGAATGACCAACACAAGACCACCTTCACCTGTCCGTATGACACTTTTGCTTTTCGGAGAATGCCATTCGGATTGTGTAATGCCCCGGCCACATTCCAACGTTGTATGATGAGTATTTTTTTGGATATGGTCAGAGATTCACTTGAGGTATTTATGGATGACTTTTCCATTTTTGGTCCAACTTATGAAACTTGTCTCAATGAATTAGAAAAAGTTTTAAAAAGATGTGTTGAGACAAATTTAGTTTTAATTTGAGAGAAAAGTCACTCATGGTGCAAGAGGGTATCGTGTTGGGTCACATTATCTCAGAAAGGGGAATGGAAGTGGATAAGGCAAACGTCTGGGTAATATCATCATTACCTCCACCTAAAAACACTAAAGGGGTAAGGTCATTTTTGGGGCATGCAGGTTTTTATAGAAGATATATTAAAGGCTTTAGTGTGATCACAAAACCTTTATGTAATTTGTTGTTAAAAGATGCTCCTTTTAATTTTACTAATGAGTGTTTGCAAGCATTTAATGTTTTGAAGGAACAATTGGTGAAAGCTCCCATTCTACAACCACCAGATTGGTCAAAGCCGTTTGAGATCATGTGTGATGCTAGTGATACTACTATCGGAGTGGTGTTGGGTCAACGAGTTGATAAAAAACCGGTGGTCATTTATTATGCGAGTAAAACATTATCCGAAGCGCAACTTAATTATATAACCACCGAAAAAGAATTGCTTGCAGTGGTATATGCTTTGGATAAGTTTCGCTCGTGTATTTGGGGGAGTAAGGTGATCGTTTATTCGGACCATAGTGCGGTTCGATATTTGATGGAGAAGAAGGATGCAAAAGCGCGGTTAATTCGATGGGTATTGCTTTTGCAAGAGTTTGATTTAGAGGTTCGGGATAAAAAGGGGTGTGAAAATGTTGTGGCGGATCACTTATCCCGAATCCCATTGGAGGGTGTTGATAACCCGATGGAGATAAACGAACGGTTTCCCGATGAACAATTGTTATTCGTGTCAACTACACCATGGTATGCCCAATTTGTGAATTATTTAGCAACGGGGTCTATTCCAAGTCATTGGGTGAAGAAAAGAAGACAACGGTTCATGGCCCAAGTGAAACAATATATTTGGGATGAACCGGACTTGTTCAAGATTGGTTCGGATCAAATGATAAGGAGGTTTATTCCCGATTCTGAGGTATGGGAGATTTTGACTCATGCACATGCATCGGCGTGTGGGGGTCATTTTAGCGGTCAGAAAACGGGCTACCGGGTGCTTCAATGTGGGTTTTATTGGCCCACCATTTTCAAAGATGCAAGTGAGTATGCCCGACATTGTTTGAATTGTCAAAAGTTGGGTAGTATCTCGAAACGGGATGAAATGCCATTGCAACCGATTTTGGTGTTAGAGATTTTTTATGTATGGGGAATTGACTTTATGGGCCCGTTTCCAAACTAAAATGGATTTTTATATATCTTGGTTGCAGTCGATTATGTGTCCAAGTGGGTAGAAGCGGTATCAACAAGAACCAAGACTATTCGGTAGTTTGCAAATTCGTTCAATCCAACATCTTTGCTCGGTTTGGTATCCCGCTGGTTATTATTAGTGATGGTGGGTCACATTTCAAGAATTTCAACTTTGGAAAGCTTTTAAAGAGATATAATGTGAACCACCGAATTGCTACTCCTTTTCATCTGCAAACTAGTGGACAAGTTGAAGTGTCCAATAGCCAAGTTAAAGAAATCTTGATGAAGACCGTGCGGGTTGATAGGAAGGATTGGTCTTCTAAGTTAAATGATGCGTTGTGGGCATATCGGACCGCCTACAAAACTCCTATTGGCACAACTCCTTATCGGTTAGTTTATGGGAAATGGTGTCATTTACCAATGGAGTTGGCACATAGGGGATTTTGGGCAATCAAGAATGTGAATACGGATTATAAGGAAGCGGGTGAATTGAGGAAGTTGAAATTGAATGAGATTGAGGAAATCCGGGATGAAGCATACGAATGTGCATCCACATATAAAGATAAACTAAAAAAGATCCATGATGCAAAGTTGAGAAAAAGGACTTTTGAAGTGGGTCAAAAAGTGTGGTTGTATAATTCAAGGTTAAAGTTGTTCCCGGGTAAGTTAAAGAGCAAGTGGATAGGCCCATATATCATCACAAAAGTGGGCTAGTTTGGCGATGTGGAGATAGAAGATGTTCAAGAACAAACGAAACAAGTGGTGAACGGCCAAAGGCTTAAACCTTACTTGGAAGGAAAGGACATCAATATGCTCGGTGTGGATAGGGTGAGTTACTTGTTAAGCTCACCGGATGATGAAACAAATTAAGAGGCCAAGGTATGTTGTATATTTTAGTATAGGTTAATTTAGTTTTTATTCCACTTGGTTTTCAAAATTACCTTCCTCGCTTTGGAGTTGTCCAAATCAAGTGTGGGGGAAATTCTTATGGATTTCTCTTCGAAACTGTGTTGAGAACGACCCGGGTTTTTCATGGAAGGAAGTGGAGTTTTATTTAGTAGTGTCTTTGTTTTTATTTTCTCAAAACCATACATTGCGGACAATGTATCCCAAGTGTGGGGATGAGGAAAATTTCATTTGTTTTAAAAAAAATAAAATAAAAACAATAATAACAATAATAATAAAACATAAAAAATCAGAAAAATTTTAAAGAAATCGGAATGTGGTAAGATGGCGGGGTAAGGTTTTGGTCCCTTTTCATAGTCACAATTCCCTAGATAACATGTGTCTAGTTGTTTTAAAAAGGAGATTATATAGTTTTCTAATTAAGGTTAGCATGTTTTCGGTGTAATAACTTGCATAACATATTCGTTTACATTTGAAAATTGAGAAAGTATTGGTTGAAAAGAAGGTTGACATTCTCTGATATAACTTGTACAATTAGTGCATTTCGAGATCTTAGCTGGCATGAGTGCAGAAGTGATAGAGGAACTTAAGTTAAGCCTCGTCTGGATGAGCGAGAGTGTGGGTTTTGGGGGTTGGGCCTCATACATTACATATATGAGGGAGGATATGAGAGGGGCGGGGGGTTGGTTCCTTTATAAAACCTTATTGGGCCTATTCTTTTATTTAATCAACCTCGGTGTTATATTGCGAAACGATCCAACTTAATAGGTTTCTATGTAATTGTTTTAGTGTTTATCAGTTAGATATGCTAAGCATTATGTTTATCATGCTAGTAAAAAAAAGTGTTAGCGGTTCAATGTTCAAAGTATTATGTATTGGATGAAAAAAAAAGAAAAAAAAAAGAAAAAGAGAAAGAGAAAAAAAAAGAAGTTAGTGATGTATAGTTGTTTATTTCATTGTTTACTTAGTTTGTTTGTAATAAGCCGGATCGGATCGTTTGAGCTACTTTCAATATTCCCTTTCCATACCCTTATGCCTAGCCCCGTTATAACCCGTTTTAAGCCCTCTTGATTTGCATTTGTGTCAAAGCATTTATATAGGTGGAGATTTGATGATTGTACAAGCATATGCGAGGAGAATTTATTAAATGTGAAATGTATGGATGATCACCAAGAAAAGGTTAATGTGTAAATGTGTGTTATGTATAGGTAAGAACCGAAAGCATGTTAGGTTTGGTTAGAAATCTATGGTTTAAATGGAAAGTTAAGTGAACTAGTGCAACCAATAAAAATAAGGGAATAAGGTATGACTTGGGACCTTAACAGAACCGGAATTGTGGTAAGATTGGTGGTTACAAGTTGAAAGTAATAAAAAGTTTGTGTTGAGATGTTGCTTGGGGGCAAGCAACGGTTAAGTGTGGGAATGTGACGGGTGCATCGGAGTATGACCCGTAAGTGAGCTTAAATGATATAAAAATCAATGTATTAAATGTTAATTTCATGGGAACTAGATAACTACTGTTGTGTGGTTATTTTCAGGTATGAGGAGATAGAGGATGAAATCACGAGAACGTGGGAGAAAACGACGAAGAAAACGGAGTTCAAACTAGAAAGATATGAGGAAAACAAGAAATTGAGCAAGTGTTCCACCGTGGGCCACGGTCAACCCAGCTCAAAAACATCAGAATCCATTGTACCGTGGATTTGTATTATTTTCATTTAACATTTGGGAGAAATTAATATTAGGGTTATGTTATTTTGTTTGTTTCATAGGAATTTGGTTTCTTTATGCCAAATTGAGGCAATCTATAGTGATTTGGGTAACTATTTTATAGTAATTTTGTTTCAGATTTGTTTGTTTAGCCTTTTCGGCTGCTTTTGTTTGTTGATTTGGGTAAAGACTATTGTGCAATCACAAGTCCACATGATTTTATGCGCTTAATCCTCTATCAATTTCTTTTAATCCTTCAGATATGAGAAAGCAAGAAGCAACTTCCACATATCGGATTGAGGAAGGTAAATTTTTCTCAACTTGAAAGTTACTATTTGATGTATTTTTATTGCATCCTTTTATGCTCATTGAATATTTTCATCAAGATCAAATAGATAATAGTGGTTCTTTCATCAAGTGATCAAGCCAAATATATGACAGTGGTTATTTGTTCAAATAACTCATGGTCAAATTAATACATGTCTTAGCATTTAATGGAAGAATTTGTCATCTTAACCAGTAGAGTAGTTGGAAGCTCAACCTAACTGGCTTTTAAGGGGTAAGTAAACATATTTATTTATTTTTCAGTATGTGAAGAGGTAGGTCCCAGCAGAGCCCAGTTGGACCCGCAAGACTCACCTTGAACAGGGACGTCTGCGCAACGACCAACTGCTCCTGCAGGACCCACCATGCTCAAAGAACCTTACGCGCAGTACGCCAGCTGTACCCGCAGGGAAAGCCTCCCAATGGTGAAGTACCCCGCCTGTTCCCGCAGTTGCGGATACAAGCCATCAGGGAAGGCTACCCGCATTAACAGCAAGGCTACACGCACAAGGCACTAGCTACTTCAGTAGTCACATGAAGGAATGAGCAAGGCGGGAATTCTCCCGCCTAAATGAGCCAGTCCGTATGCTTCTGGAAGATCTTTTGTACTATACCTACTAAGTATGGGCAGAACAGACGATTTGACCAGAACAGCCCGTGAACCAATCACAGGGTGACAGCTCACCGACAACAGTACGAGGAGGAGCACCCTCTAGTACTGTTTGTCACTATTAGCCGCTGCCTACTCACCAACCCTTACGATGGGACGTGCGCAGCCTACAGTTGGTGGAACAGTGCGTAGCCGACAGTAAAGGAACAGTGTACAGCCGACCTTCTTACTGTCGGCCGTAGCCTATCCACCAACCAGCATGGCCTGTGCGTAGTCCACTGTGTTGGAATTACGTATGCCCGAGACACATACTTATACTAATGTGGCTAACTGTGTTTGATCCAAGTCGGGTCATACCCAATAACAAGCTAGACGACACCAAATGTATTCTTTTAGTGATTTGATCATTTAAACGAATACCGAACACTACTTGTTTAGAAAATTGGTTTTCTAAACAAACAAACTTGAGGATTTAAATAAATTATGTGGATAATTTGTTTATATAAATTAATTATTTAATTGGTTAAATAATTATATAAATGTATGTGCATTTTATGAAATGAGTTTTATAAAATAAATTGGAGATGTTTTAATGGTTAAAACAAAAGCAAAAAAAAAAAATAATAATAATAATAATATCAAAAAACGGCCACCCCATGTGGGTGGAAGTTTTTGTCCTTTTATGCCTTGTCTCCATGTGATGGGAACTTTATACATCCCCAATAAGATTACATGCATTTTGGGGTCTTGAGTGGGTACATTATTATTCAAATTTTGAATCAAGAAACTCCTCTAACTCTCTCTCAAGTTCACGGCCAAACCAAGGAGTTTTGGGAGAGCTTGTGAGCTTGTTTAAGTGTTCATAAATCCTAGCAATCAAGTTGGTGTTGTCACAAATAGCTTGGGGTATCACTATCTTGAGGTCTTCTTCTTTGGAGGCTTGCCATTCATCCACCATCATCTTCAATATCTTACTTATTCTTCTAAAGGTAGAAGAAGGTACATTTACATTTTGTGAGCATATTGTTCTTGTAATTTTGATCCTTGTTCATTGGGTTTTGATTTTAACATAATGGTATGTTCATAACTAGATTTAAATTCTAAGCTTCCGTTGCGTTTTCTAGTTAAATATGGTTAACTTGACTTTGATAAACTTGTATAAAACCCAACAATGGCATCAAGAGCCGGTTACAAGGACTTATGCTCCTTGCATGTTCATAGATTTCGGGTTTTTCATGGGTGAAAAAGGGGTCCGAATTTTTGGTGGATTTTACCCCATGGTTTTGTAAGATCTTGACATGCATGCAAAGATCTTAGGAAACCATTATTAACATTTGGATGTTGAAAATAAAAAAAAAAATATATATAAAATAATTTGGGCCGTAGCCTCTTGGGGGGGGGGGGCGATTTTATTTGGTGGTTTTGGGCATTGGTTGCTTAGGTTGCATGCTTAGAACATTTGGTATGTTTGGATGTGTCATAACCGAAACCTAGACCTTGGATGTGTTGTTTGTGTATGTTGATTATGTTTATTATTCAATATGGTTGTAATAATTCATAATCTTAGGCTTGTGTAATTTATTTATTCATAAATTGGTTTGTAATAAATAGATTAATTGCATTTTCCTTTTTTAGAAAAATATGTATTAGGATACATTTTGTAAAAAAAAAAAATTGAAGATGCAAGTTTTGGTGGATTTGGGCCTTGGGCCGAAAATTTTGGGCTTATTGGGCCTCACCGGCCCATCATGGGATTCAAGCCCATTAGGCCCATAAATTTCACTCTTGGGCCCAAGAAGACTTTTGGAAGTTTGGAGCCCATTAACAAGCCCAACAAGAACACAACAACTTGGAGACGATACTTGAAGCATTTGGATGCAAGATCAAGTGGGAGTCAACATTCCATCCTTGTGTCATGTTTTGTCCCTTAGGTGTGACCTATGACCTATACTTGTTTCGGCTAACAAGTATGGTCAAACTTAGCGGTTCTCGGTTATGACTATATTTTGCATGTGTTTGCTTGGTTGTTTGTTTTACTTATTGTAATGTGTGGTTGATAGATATTAGGATATCCAAACCGTCACATAGGAACGACAACAAGCATAAAACGGGTTCTAATATATATTTGGTAATATCGCGTCAATTAGTTTAATTAAATGGGTTTATTAAAACTAAGCGATCACTCACATATAATAAAATTGGTTTTATTATAACTTGAACCTTGAAAATTGGTTTTCAAAATCGCCATATTACTAAATGCATGTTAGGATATGGCATTATGTTTTTCAAACTAGAATATTGGAAAACTTAAAAATCCCTTTTTCATAATTACCAAGGAAACAAGTCTAACACCATCCTTTTGTATGACACTTAACGTATTAGGGAACTTTAAATGGGATAAAGGTCACCTAACCATTTTGAGCAAACTAATATACTTAGGGTAATATTAACATATTTGTGGGATAAAGATCACCTAACCACTTGTATGTTAATCTTACATGTTTATACAAGTAGGACGACTTGAATTGGAAACCATGTGATAAAGGTCACCTAAGCATGGGGATCCAATGGTGTTGATGGGATAAACATGCCAACACGAAATAAGGATTTCGAATGGTCCCATACCTCTAGAAGTTGCAAAGGGTTGCAATTGTCAAGATTGACTACCTTGTTAAATCAAATAACGGGATAAAGGTCACCTAACCGAAATTTGATTTATCGTTGGATTCTAGAATTTAATTATTATTTTAAAATTTGGAATAAAAGGGTATTAATAATTAAATTATTTGTAATACTAAAATAAAACTTTGTTAAATTTTGTAGATGGCCGCTAACAATGCAAACACCTCTACCCATAACACCCGTAACCTATCCTTAAGAACCATCCTTGAAAAGGATCGTCTAAACCATAATAACTTTATGGATTGGTATCGCAACTTGAGAATAGTTCTCAAGCAAGAAGAGATATCATATGTCTTAGACGATCCCATTCCCGACGAGCCTAACGTGGAAGATGAGGAGGCTTATAACGATTGGGTCAAGTACACCAAAGATTCGGTGCAAGCCTCTTGCCTCATGTTAGGGACTATGATTCCCGAAATCCAAAAGGATTTCGAGCATCATGGGGCATACGACATGATAACTCAATTGAAGGAAATGTTCCTTCAACAAGCTAGAGCGGAACGTTTCGAAACGGTTCGAGCGTTTCATGCATGTCGTATGGAGGAAACCCAAAGCGTCTCATCTTATGTCCTAAAAATGAAAAGCTACATTGAAAAGCTTCGTAGGTTGAATTGTCCCGTATCTAATGAGTTGGCTACGGATTTGATCCTCAACTCTTTGACCAAAAGGTTTGAAACCTTTGTCATGAATTATAACATGAATGGATGGGACAAAAGCATTGGTGAGCTTCACGCAATGCTAAGAACGGCCGAAGCGGGAATGGGTAAAAGGGTTTTACCCGTTCTAACAATCAATGAAGGAAAAAGGGGACATAACTCCAACCCCAAAGCAAGTGTTGCTAAGGGCAAGGGCCACGTCCAAGGAAAGGGAAAGAGGAAAGCCATCACGCCCACCAAACCGAAGGAAAAGAAGCAAAAGGTTGCGGCGCAAGATCCATGCTTTGAGTGTGGAGAGATAGGTCATTGGAAAAGGAATTGTCCGACCTATCTCAATGCGTTAAAAGATAAGAGGGATGCAGGGCATACCTCAGGTATTATCTTTACTATACATATTGAACTAAATGTTATTTCTTCAAATACATGGGTACTTGATACCGGATGTGGAACTCACATTTGCAATTTGTTGCAGGGGTTCAAAAGAAGTAAACAACTCAACAAAGGGGACATTAGTCTCTTTATGGGCAATGGAGCAAGAGTTGAAGTCCAAGCCCAAGGAGACTACTTGTTAAAGCTTCCAAGTGGTTTGGAAGTAATTTTGAAGAATGTTTTGTATGCTCCTAAGTTAAGGAGAAACATTATTTCCGTGTCCCTTTTAAAGCAATGTGGCTTTGATCTTAAATTTATAAATTGTGATATTCATGTTTTGATGAATGGCATGTTTTATTTTAAAGCTATACCCATGAATGGTATATATGAAATAGATCAAAGTGGTATGTCACATAGTAGTTCAATGTACAATGTCAACACCAAGAAACTCAAGAAGGACTTGGGTGATTCCTATCTTTGGCATTGTCGCCTTGGACATATAAGTAAGAATCGCATGCAAACTCTTCGCAAGAGTGGTATTCTAGAAACAAATGAGTATGATTCATTTGATGTATGTGAATCTTGTTTACAAGGCAAAATGACAAAGCAACCCTTTAATAAAACTTTTGAAAGGTCAAAAGAATTATTGGGTATCATACATTCGGATGTATGTGGTCCTTTTAGACCAATGACTAGGAATGGTGAAAGATACTTCATTACCTTTATTGACGATTATAGTCGATATGGTTATGTGTACTTAATGAAACACAAAGATGAAGCTTTTGAAATGTTCAAAGACTTCAAAACTGAAGTAGAAAGACAACTCAAGACCACAATCAAAGTACTTCGTAGTGATAGAGGAGGTGAATACCTAAGTGGTGTTTTTCAAGATCATCTTAAGAGTTGTGGAATTATTTCACAACTTACTCCACCTGGAACACCACAACATAATGGTGTGTCTGAAAGGAGAAATCGTACCCTATTAGATATGGTTCGATCGATGATGGCTAGAAGCACTTTACCTCTATCATTTTGGGGCTATGCTTTACTTTCCGCTGTTCGCATATTGAATATGGCTCCAACCAAGAAAGTGGAGAAGACACCTTTTGAAGTATGGCATGGAAAGGCTCCATCGCTATCATTCTTAAGAGTTTGGGGTTGTGAAGCTTATGTAAAGCAATACACCCCAAACAAATTAGAAGTCCGATCCACTAAGTGTATCTTTATTGGTTACCCTAAAGATGATATAGGATATTACTTTTACGATCCTAGTGAGCAAAATGTTATTATTGCTCGAAAGGGTAAGTTCTTGGAAACTAAGTTCCTTGAGGAAGGAACTAATAGTAGAACAGTGAAATTTGATGAGGATCAAGAATCACAAGATGATACACAATTGGTTGATACTAGCACTCAACAAGAGGTTGTTGAAAGTGATCAAGTGGTTGATCAAAACACACAAAACGTTCGCAGATCTGGTAGAGTTAGCAATCCACCCGAAAGATATGGATTTTTTGTAGAAGGTTGCTACGTGGTAGATTCGGATGAACCAACCACATACCGTGATGCAATGTCCAAGAATGATTGTGACAAATGGCTTGAAGCCATGAACGTTGAGATGCAATCCATGTATGACAACCAAGTTTGGGAATTGGTTGAACCACCACTTAACACCAAAACTGTTGGAAGTAAGTGGCTTTTCAAAAGAAAAACTGATATGCATGGAAACTTGGATACTTATAAAGCAAGACTTGTAGCTAAAGGTTTCACTCAAACTCAAGGGGTTGATTATGATGAAACTTTTTCGCCTGTGGCAATGCTAAAGTCTATTAGGATATTATTTGCCATAGCTGCTCATTATGATTATGAAATTTGGCAAATGGATGTCAAGACCGCTTTCCTAAATGGATATCTTGAGGAAGATGTCTATATGGTTCAGCCTGAAGGTTTTGTCGATCCAAAACATCCTAATAAAGTATGCAAGTTAAAGAAATCAATCTATGGATTGAAACAAGCATCTAGAACTTGGAATCATCGTTTTGATGAAGAAATCAAAAATTTTGGATTCATCAAGAACGCTGATGAGGCTTGTGTGTATAAAAAGGCTAGTGGGAGTATAATTACCTTCTTAGTATTGTATGTCGATGACATTCTACTATTTGGAAATGACATTCCAACCATGGAAAGCGTTAAGGCTTGGCTTGGAAGTAGATTTTCCATCAAGGATCTTGGTGAAGCTGCCTATATTTTGGGATTAAAGATCTATAGGGATAGGTCAAGGCGCTTGATAGGTTTGAACCAAAGTACATACATTGATAAGATCTTGAAAAGGTTCAAGATGGAAAACTCCAAGAAAGGTTTTGTACCTATTCAAAGAGGGACCATATTGAGTTCAGATCAATGTCCAAGCTCAAAGGGTGAGCAAGAGATGATGAAACAAATCCCATATGCTTCTGCTATAGGATCCATCATGTATGCGATGATATGTACTAGACCGGATGTGTCATGCGCTTTGAGCATGACAAGCAGATACCAACAGAATCCAGGAAACAGTCATTGGATGGCTGTTAAGAGCATATTGAAATACCTTAGGAGAACTAAGGATATGTTTCTGATATATGGATCTGGTGAGGAGGAACTCGCTATAAAAGGTTACACGGATGCGAGCTTCCAAACTGATCGAGATGATTCTCGATCACAGTCTGGGTATGTGTTCACACTTAATGGAGGAGCTGTCTCTTGGAAGAGCTCAAAACAGGAAGTGGTAGCATTGTCCACTACAGAATCAGAATACATCGCCGCTTCATTGGCAGCTCAGGAAGCTGCATGGTTGAAGAAATTCATTACTGATCTAGGGGTGGTCTCTTCCATTCAAGACCCCCTAGAAATCTTTTGTGACAACGAGGGTGCGATTGCACAAATCAAGGAACCTCGTTCGCACCAAAAGACTAGACACATAGAGCGGAGATTCAACTACATAAGGGATGAAGTTGAAAAGGGAAAGATATGTATTCGCAAAGTTGGAACTGATCAAAATCTTGCGGATCCATTCACGAAGCTCCTAGAAAGACCGAAACATGAGCGTCATACGAGTGGCTTAGGACTTCGATATTCTAGTAATTGGATTTGATCTATTTTGTATTAAAGTTTAAAAGACTTTTGTAATTTAACTCTTTTATATGATTATGGAATCTTGAGTTAAATTCTAAATTTTGCATGTTTAATCCATGAATAAGTTATCTTATTCTAAAAGTCCGTAGTCGATCACATTTGTGGGAACAAATATGAAGCAAGACTATTATGAACTAGGATTGGTAGATATTCATAAGGAATGAATATGGAGCATAGGATTGCTGCCAAAGTTCATAGATATTTGTGGGATACAAATATTGGACTGACCCGCTCTCAATATTACTACATGGAGTCGATTGACTTGATCATTAGTAACCTTGAGTAAAGGAGAATTTCATATTATCCTAAGACCTGAGATGTATATTGGGTCTTGATTTTCACCGAGTATTACACTTTGACTCTCCCCTTCGCTATTCGTAAAAGATGGTACATAAGGATGAGCTCGGGTGGGGTATAAAGTGATAGTGAGAGGCGTATACAGTCAAGACGGAATTTGTTCCTCTTATGTGTTGAGAGTTTAGATGTCTAAGGCCTGATAAAGTTGAATTGTAAAGAGAATGATCACCTATGTCTCTTAGATCCAACATGACATCTAGTAACAAAGGGATATAATGATAGATTCACCTAAATCATATCAAGTAAGGGACTTGAAGGGATGATGTTATTGAATGGCACTTCGTCAAACACATTAGGGGTGGTGAACTGTTGTTAGGCGGTATTCACCACTTGCATTAATTTTCTATGTATCTCGTGCAAGTGGGAGATTGTTGGAATTACGTATGCCCGAGACACATACTTATACTAATGTGGCTAACTGTGTTTGATCCAAGTCGGGTCATACCCAATAACAAGCTAGACGACACCAAATGTATTCTTTTAGTGATTTGATCATTTAAACGAATACCGAACACTACTTGTTTAGAAAATTGGTTTTCTAAACAAACAAACTTGAGGATTTAAATAAATTATGTGGATAATTTGTTTATATAAATTAATTATTTAATTGGTTAAATAATTATATAAATGTATGTGCATTTTATGAAATGAGTTTTATAAAATAAATTGGAGATGTTTTAATGGTTAAAACAAAAGCAAAAAAAAAAATAATAATAATAATAATATCAAAAAACGGCCACCCCATGTGGGTGGAAGTTTTTGTCCTTTTATGCCTTGTCTCCATGTGATGGGAACTTTATACATCCCCAATAAGATTACATGCATTTTGGGGTCTTGAGTGGGTACATTATTATTCAAATTTTGAATCAAGAAACTCCTCTAACTCTCTCTCAAGTTCACGGCCAAACCAAGGAGTTTTGGGAGAGCTTGTGAGCTTGTTTAAGTGTTCATAAATCCTAGCAATCAAGTTGGTGTTGTCACAAATAGCTTGGGGTATCACTATCTTGAGGTCTTCTTCTTTGGAGGCTTGCCATTCATCCACCATCATCTTCAATATCTTACTTATTCTTCTAAAGGTAGAAGAAGGTACATTTACATTTTGTGAGCATATTGTTCTTGTAATTTTGATCCTTGTTCATTGGGTTTTGATTTTAACATAATGGTATGTTCATAACTAGATTTAAATTCTAAGCTTCCGTTGCGTTTTCTAGTTAAATATGGTTAACTTGACTTTGATAAACTTGTATAAAACCCAACACACTGTTGGTGGAACAGAAATACTATTCAGCCGGCTGTACCTTCTAGGAAACCTACCTTCGGCTATAAATACTCCAACACCTTGGAATGGTAAGGACATCATCTGATATCTCAATCTTATCTAGCAATCTCTTAATATACACTTATATTCAGAGCAATCTAGTCTGATTCTCACACCGGAGGGTGGTCACAAGGAGGAACCCCCCCCCCCCCCCTTCTCAGTGACGAGCTTATGGTGTCTGTTTTGCAGGTCCCCTGAAGAACAACCTTCTCTGCTGGACCTCATCCTCGTGGGAAACATTACTTAACCCCCAGATTATCTATAATCTGCCCAGGGTTCACTTAGTGTTTCTTCATTGGCGCCATCCGTGCATAAAAGCTAGAACTAATTTAGTTTTTTCAAAATTTCTGAAGAAATGGTTAACGTTACTTCGGTCCCAAGGCCAATAATCGACCAAGAAACCCCGGTAACCACAACCCCAGCAACTGGGGGGAACACCGGCGGTTATACAAATCTTACGAACACTACCCCGACTACCCAAGCCGAGGCAAGTGCAGTAAATATTCCACTGGGGTTCACTGATGCCCAGTTGGAAAAACGAACGAGGGTCCCTCGCCAAACACTAGATCAAGTGAAGGCGTGGGCCGAAGCACGTCAGAGAGAGTTCCAAGCTGAATTGGATGAACGCTTGCGTTCAGTTCAACAGGCTGACGAATTCGGCAGTACTCGCCAACATCTCAATATGAACAGTGAGTGCGAGTACTCAGACGAAGAGAGGGAAGAATCCGATACCGACGCAAACCCTCGCCATAAGGCGAAAGGGAAGCGTAAGGAAACGGACTTCCAACCGAAAAGGAATTTTGGGGAAGCTTTTAAACCAACGAATGCGGAGAGAAACCCGCGTGACTTCTCCAAAACCTTTAGGCCGACTGCTACAAATGCAGGAAAGTCAAAGTTCGCAAGGGACATTGCGGAAGCAATCGCCCCGAGAAGTGCCAAACAAATGTCCAACATTGGCACTTATGATGGTCTATCCGACCCAGATGACCACTTGAACAGATTCATTGCGGGGGCAACCGTCAGTAACTGGACGGAACCCACGTGGTGTTATATGTTCCAGATGACTCTGGTTGGAGCGGCCAGGGCATGGTTCGATCGTTTACCGGTCCACCACATATATGATTGGGCGGACTTTCAGAACAAGTTCAGCCAGCACTTCAGCCAACAGAGGAAATATACTGAAGAACAGTGGACGATCCTCAACTGCGTTAGAGAGGAGGATGAATCTTTACTAGACTTCATCACCCGCTTCAACTCCAAAAAGCTAAGTCTTGGCAACATAAGTGAAGATCTTGTTCTCGCCGCTTTCATCCAAGGCGCCGAATACCCAAAGCTTATCCGCACATTGACGGGTAAGGATGGCATGCCATCAACATGGGATGCCATCATGACGGCGGCCAAGCGCTTTGCTGAGACGGAGAAGCAACTGGGAAGGGATCTTCCCCAGAGTACACACCTCTACACGCAGAGGACAAGAGAGAACAATGTTCGGATCGCCCGGCAGAACAAAAAGAGGAAGCTAGGTATCTGGCAGTCAAGGGTAAACTTTGACACCTCATCCAGCTCTCACCCTCTTGTTGGCGGAAGAAATCACGCACACCCTTCAAGCCAAAAGCACCGGTGGACGCCACTCACCAAAAGCGTCACGGAGATATTTGCCACTGAAAAGCTACCATGGCCAAAAGCTCCAATGATCCGACAGCGACCTAATGCGGATCAGAGCAAATCCTGTGACTTCCACGGGACAAAAGGTCATGGTACAGAAGTGTGTACATCCTTGAAGGATATTGTTGAAGCATTCGTCATGGATGGAAGACTGGCACACCTGGTGGCATCAATCAAGAAGGGAGGAAGGAACGACAACCGGTACCGAGGCAACGGACGAAAGCCCGTTGACATCAGCATCAACATGGTTCATGGTAATATCAGAGGAAGAAAAAGGCGAACGACAGAACCATGTGCGTGGAAGGAAGCTGAGGTGCGCTTCCCGCGAGTGCCAGGAAGACCCAGCAAAGAAGGCCCTATCGTCATCAAAAGCCAGCTGGGGCACTACATCACTTCTCGCACTCTTGATGACAACGGCGCCTCGTCAACGGTGATGTACAGGCAGTTCTTCGACAAGCTAGATGACGAAGACAAGGAACGCCTGGAAACGATCTGCGCCTCGATGGAAGGGTTTGATGGCAGCACAAACACCCCCCTGGGTATCCTATCTTTCCCCGTCACTCTTACGGATGGGAAACACTCCCGCACAGAAGATGTGGACTTTGTCGTGATGAGGAAGCCACACCACACATACGACATTCTCTTCGGGAGAGACGGGATGGCAAGATTCAACGCCGTGGTATCCTCAGTCCACGGCATGATGGGATGGCCAACAGCTGAGGGTGTAGCGATGATCACCGGCATTCCCCAGGTATGCATCGCATCTGTCTCATCTAAACCCAAACCAAAGATGGCTAAACCAACCATCACCGAACCAGAAAGATGGGCCTTCAACGGCAAGTACCCTGACCAGGCCGTCTCCATTGGCCCAACAATTGTTGATCCCACACGCACCTTACTCAAGCGCTTATTACAAAAAAACGCTGACATCTTCGCGTGGACACCAGCTGACATGACTGGTGTACCCCGAAGTAAGGCAGAGCATAAGCTCAAATGCGATCCGGCTGTTACGCCGATCGTACAAAAGCGCAGAGTAATGGGGCCAGAACAAACTAACGCGTGTAGAACCCAAGTCAAGGAACTCCTTGACGCAGGCATCGTACGCGTTAGTAGATATCAAACTTGGGTTGCAAATCCCGTCATGGTACCGAAGAATAACAAACAATGGCGCATGTGCATAGATTTCAAAGACTTGAACAAAGCATGCCCCAAAGATTGTTATCCGTTACCCGAAATTGATCTTAAGGTGGACTCGTTGGCACCGTTCCGCCTTAAATGCTTCCTGGACGCGTATAAGGGGTACCATCAAATCCACATGGCCGTTGATGATCAGGACAAAACCGCTTTTCGGACGCCCGATGGCACATTTTGTTACCAAATGATGCCATTCGGACTTAAGAATGCCGGGTCCACATACCAACGCCTGATGGACAACCAGTTTCATGCCCAAATTGGGTGGAACTTGGAAGTCTACATGGATGACTTGGTCATCAAAAGCCCTGACCCAGAAGTGAAGTTGAAAGACATCGAAGAGACTTTCAACACGCTCAGGAAGATAAACATGAAGCTCAACCAGAGCAAGTGTGCCTTTGGAATGGAAGAAGGGAAGTTCTTGGGGGTCATCGTCACTAAAGATGGCTTCAGAGCGAACCCTGAAAAGGTCGAAGCCATTATCAAAATGGAATCACCTACTACCATCAAACAGGCTCAGACACTGAATGGACGACTAGTGGCACTTAATCGCTTTTTGGCAAACAACGCGGATAAGTCGTTTCCCTTCGTGTCAACGTTGAGAAACTGTTTAAAGAAAACGCACTTCCGCTGGACACCAGAAGCGGAAGCAGCTTTTCAGGAGATTCGGTCACGCTTGATCGAACTCCCAACGCTCACAGCACCAAAAGCGGGAGAGGAGTTAATCCTATACCTTTCCGCAACAGATAGAGCAACCGGGGCAGTCCTGCTAGTAGAGCGAAAAGGCATCCAGATGCCAATCTATTATGTCAGCCGTATCCTAACAGACGTAGAAACCCGGTACTCTACCCTCGAAAAATTAGTCTTGGCACTTATACACGCTTCACGCAGGTTAAGACGATATTTCCAGGGTCACCCAATCACCATTCTCTCCAACTTCAAACTTGCAAACGTTCTAGGCAAACCCGAGTTATCGGGACGCCTAGCCAAATGGGCAATTGAGTTGGGGGAATACGCGATAAAGTATAAGCCAAGACCAGCCATAAAAGGCCAGGTTCTGGCCGACTTTATTGCAGAAGTGCCTACATCGCGGGAAAAAGAGTGCCAGGAAGAGGCTCAACCCTCTCCAGCACAAGACATCAATGATGTCTGGCGACTCTACACTGATGGAGCAGCCAGTAACGAGGGTTCAGGCGCAGGGCTGAAACTAACCAACCCAGCAGGCCAAGAATACACTTACGCTATTCGACTGGATTTTCCAAGTACGAATAACGAAGCCAAGTATGAGGCATTCTTGGCTGGGCTGAGAATTGCGCGTAAGATGGGAGTGAAAAACTTGGAAGCCCACGTGGATTCCATGTTAGTAGCCAATCAAATCAACGGGACGTACACGGCCGTGAACGACACAATGGCCCTGTACCTCGCACAAGCAAAATCCCTTATGCGCGATTTCAATGACTGCAAAGTCATACACGTCAAGCGAAGTGAAAACAAATCTGCGGATGCGTTAAGCAAGCTTGCATCATTAGCCTTCACCCACTTAGGAAAGGATATCCGCATTGAACTCCTCGAGGCACCTTCGGTCCCGCACAAGGAAATTTGTGTCATCCAAACCGGCACGGAAACGTGGATGACACCAATAATAAAATACCTTGCGGCAGGTACACTACCAGAGTCAAAAACACAGGCAAGAAAACTACGCTGTAAAGCACTGAATAATCAACTCATCGATGACATCCTTTACAGACGTAACTTTCTTGGCCCACTCTTAAGATGCGTGGACAACCAAGATGCTGACTACCTCCTAAGGGAAGTACACGAAGGCATCTGTGGAGTACACGCAGGTCCCCGCGCTGTTGTAGCTAAGCTAAACAACGCGGGATACTTTTGGCCGGGGATGCATACGGATGCGCTGGCATACATCAGAAAATGCAGGTCTTGCCAGCTTTACGCACCCAACACGCACCGCCCGAAGAATGAACTTGTTCCAGTCACTTCTTCATGGCCATTTCAGAAGTGGGCCATCGATGTGACAGGCCCATTTCCTACAGCAGCAGGAAATGTTCAGTTCCTAGTGGTAGCCATCGACTACTTCACCAAGTGGATAGAAGCAAAACCCTTAGCCCAAACAACCGCAAAACATATCAAAAAATTTATTTGGGAATTTATTATTTGTCGTTTTGGACTTCCACAGAATTTGGTGAGCGATAACGGCACCAACTTTGCTGACAAGAAGCTACAACAGTGGCTGAAAGAACTTCAAATCACCCACACCTTTACCTCAGTGGCACGCCCGCAAGGTAATGGTGAGGTGGAAAGAGCAAATAAGAGCATCGTCGAAGGCATCAAGAAAAGACTCTTGGAACACAGATCCGGCTGGGTGGACGAGCTTCCGCACGTCCTTTGGGCAAACAGAACGCTGAAGAAGGCCAGTACGGGAGAAACCCCGTTCAGCCTCACTTATGGCACGGAAGCCATGGTCCCGGTCGAAATTGGTTTACCCTCACCAAGGGTCTTGATTCAGCCAGAAGACAATGATGCGGAAAGACGGTTGGACCTTATGCTAACCGAGGAACGCAGAGACTTAGCCGCAGTGCGTGAAGAGAACTACAAGCGACAAATGCAAAAGTACTACAACACGCGGGTAAAACTCTGCAACTTCAAAGTAGGAGACTACATACTGCGTAACAACGAGGCTTCGAACCAAGAACGCCCAGGAAAGCTGGCCCCGGTCTGGGAAGGGCCATACATTATCAAAGAAGTCCTGGGAAAGGGCGCATACATGCTCGAAAGGCTCGATGGCACTCCCATCCCAAAAACATGGAATGGAGCTCAATTACGCAAATGTTATATGTAGATCAATTCCAAACTTGTAAAGAAAAGGCCTAGAGCCACTTCTAATGGAAATGATTCTCCTTTCACAATGTGTTAATAGCCTTACCTTTATACTTATGAACTTCCCACACTAATGTGCCGGTATTCACCGCATAAATAGGGGAAGAAGTAAGTCGTTACGTGTAGAAGGCGGCAAAACCCGCATAAACACACGGTAAAAATTTCAAGTTTTAAGTAAAACCTACACGCAGGTCAGATGTAAGTAAAGTTTAGCCATCCTTGTAAGTGCAAGTGACGGTCTTACCCGCACAATCACGAACAAGGAAGCAAAACTTCAACCTATCATCTACCACGTTCAAAGGTTAACTTATTCTGAACACTTAGAAAATTTCAAAGGAAAAGATGAGGAAAACTTCCACGCAGGTCGGATATAAGTAAAGTTAAGCCATCCTACTAAGTGTAAGTGACGGTCATACCCGCACAATCATGAAAGAGGAAGGGAAACAAACTTATAATTTGCCACGTTAAAAAGTTAACTTATCTAAATACTAAAGAAATTACTAAGTTAGATCAAAACAAGCGTAAAATAACAAGGCAAAGAACTAACACAATCTTTATTCCATCAAATTCAAATATTACAAAGATAGCTATACAAAAGCAAAAATCTACGCTAATGGTGGAAAGGGATCTTCAGAATCAAGCTTCAGGACCACTTCCACTTGGACCCGCTCCATCATTAGAGCGTGGTGGTTCAAGGAAGGCTTTAAGAATAGCTAGCCCATCATCAGCAGCAGCGACTTCGCTCACCTTCTCCACCACCGGATGCGGGAAGGCGGCATACTGGTTCACTGCTTGGTGGTAAATAGCTTCAGTATCAACATCATACAAAGGGAAGTTGGAAGGCGGGATGCCTTTCTCAACGAACCCTAGACCAAGCAGGAAGCCGGCCTTTTCCCCATCCTCATGAGAAGCGTTGAGGGCTGCGCTCATAGCATCGTCATAAGACGTCTCTGAGAAGACCCGATGCACAACCTACAAAGAAAAAATACAAGTATCAGAACCTTTTCTATTTACAAAGAAAAGCGTGAAGACATGAAGCTAAACATACCTGAGACAACGCTTCTCGAAGAAGCCATTCCTTGGCAACCAGAGCTTCTTGGATGGCAGCTTGAGCTTCGTTACGGGCGCGTTCGGCTTCACTCTTGTTGAGGTTGGCAAGCAACACATCTTTAGCCGCAGCCTCTTCGACGCCCTTTAGCTTACGCTCGGTATGGTCAAGCACCCCCCTCTGGTCCAGGATTTCTTGAAGCTTCTTAGCGTCCTCCATCGCCAAGGCATCATGAGCCTGCTGGAGAGCCTCTAATTTGGCTTTAAGCTCTTCATTCTACAGGCGTAGAGGCTCAGCAACAGCTTCAGCCTTGGTGGCCCTTTCAGTCGCGTTCCTAGCAGTCTCCTTAGCCAGCCGAAGCTGTTCATTAACAGCTTGGGCAGCCTTGGAGCGAGCCTCGAGACGGGCCTGAACCTCAACTTCAAGGGCCTTGAACGCCTTCTCCTTCTCCGCCGCCGCGGCGGAAAGCCTCCTATTCTCCTCCCGGACAGCCCGCGCCTGAGCTACTTCCTGAAGGCGAGCTGATTTTAACTTGTCGTTTTCACGACAAAGCAGCTCGACGCGCGGCTGCATCCGAACCAGGAGAACCCGAAGCTCATTGCTTAGCCTACCCTCCTGGTAGCTAGCCATGGCTTCCCCCAACGCACCACTGGGAGCAGCGTGACGAGCCCACTCCACGCACTCCACAGGTGTGCGAAGGGTTGTTCCTCGGCGAATGTTCCATCGTGGAACATACACTTCATTGGAATCCGACACTGCAAAAAACAAAGAGCAGTTAGGAAAAGATGATTGAAAAATATAAAATAGGCCAAAAGAACCCTACGCACCTGTAGGGTAAATAACAGGCCGATAGCCGCCGAACCCATCACCTGAACCCAAGGGAAATCCATCCAAGAGGTCAGGCAGATGGGAAGGTGGCAGAGTTTGGCGATACGCCCCATGCATACCTGAAGGATCGGCCGTCGTTGCCGATGACGGAGGAGGCATGGTAGCGGCCGCCGCGGTCGCCGCTGCGGAATCCGCAGCAATAGTAACCGCCGGCTCGGTGAAAGATGCTGTAAAAATAGCACTCACAGCCGGCGGTGACGTCATCACAGCTGGAACAGTCGGCTCAAAGGAGTGAGCAACTGAACCAGCGGAAGCAGGCGCAGGCGCCTGGGTCGTCGCCTCAGGTAGGCTGACCAAGCCTACCGTCATTGGCGGAGAGGTACTCCTCGGCGCTCCACCCTGGAATGCGTCAACATCCACGCCTGCGTAAAGAAGATAAGTGTTAATGATATTAAGCTATGAAGTTAAAGATAAAGGAAGTTTGTACTTACGGGTTTTCTTGAGCCTAAAGGTACGGAGAGGCGGGGACGAACCCGATGGAGCCGGCCTCTTTGCGCCGCTCACCGTCGTCTTCTTGGGCTCTCTGGAGGTGACAGTCGCAGCCTCCGGAGCGGTGGTCTTATCACCACCAGGATTCCCCTCCACCTCTTCGCTCTCGGTCTCCGAATCAGACCGAGGCACCGGATCGGCAGTGGAGGCCACCTTCCCCTTCCCCTTCCCGTCGGCAGCCTTCTTCTTCCGCACCAACGGAGGACCATCTGCTGATTCCTCATCAGAACATACGATTAGAGGAATTCCAGCAGAGGTTTCAACATTGAGGGGTCAGGGTTGAACAGCGCCTTACCTAGCCGCCTGGCGCTTAGGATCTCATGGCCTAACGGGTAGACCTCCACGAACCGATCTGCCGTTTGTTCTAGGATGGGCAACTCGTTCTCGTCTAGAGTGCGAGTACCCATCCGAGCGGGATCGTCAGCCTCCCGCGGGTTCAGGAGCGACTGCAAGTCGTTCCCCTCTGAAATAAACAGGAAAAAAGTTAGGAGAAATTCAGAATCAACAAAAAGAAACAAAGCATACCGTAAGGAACAGAGTTCGAACCGTATTCGAGGACGATCGGAATCTTTCGCACATCCGCCTCCTTCCACACCCGGCTCATCCCCAGCATCACCATCCCGGACTCCGCAAACCGGTAAACCGGAGATTGGACTCGGGATATCTTCGAAAACCATTCCGCCTCCTCGTAGTTGGAGGCGTGAAGGCTGGGAAGTGCTTGCCCGTTCTTGAATTTCATGGCAAGGGGGATGGCGCGAGCGGATATGTAGAAGAACTCCCGCTTCCACGAGCGAAGACTGCGCTCGGTTGCGCAGATCTTCAAACCCTTAATCCGGGTTATCAATGTATACCACCCCTGGATGCACCTCCAAGTGTAGAAGGTCATCAGGCGGTCAACATAGGGCTCAATGCCCAGAATCCGGCACACCCACTCGAAGTGCCGAATCTTGGCAATCGCCATCGGGTGCACCTCGGTCAGGTGCACACCGTGCCTCTCCAGGACACGGTAAACAAACTTTGTCAATGGGAACCTAAGATTCCCATAAACAAAGAATGCAGCATATACCCCGATCTTGCCTCTGGGGGCATCGTACACTGTCTGATGGGGTTCAGGAAACTCAGGCTCGAGAGACTCGAGCATGAACTTCCTGACGACGTACTGGTACAGATCGACAGGCAAAGCACACTGGCACTCGCCAGCAGTACTCTTGTCGTCGGCTGTAGACTCGAGATCACGAGACGACATCTTGCAGATGAAAGAAAACGATTTCGAGAAAAGGCTCGACTGAAAAGTTGAGTATTCACCGGAAATCATTCTGAAGATGAAAAGAAAAGTGAAAGTGTGAATTACAAAGAACCCTCTCCCCCTTTATATATTAATCGCAATTAATGCGATGAATTTAATGCGGATGAGAGAGAAATCGAAGGTGCAATGAAACTATGACACGTGGCAAAAAGCAAGCTGGCAACAGCTGTTGAAAGGACGCATACCATTAATTTCGCGGCCACACGCCCGAAAAAACGGGCCCACGCGCCTGAAAAAGCGACTGGAATGACCAGGTACTGTTACGTTACCATAACTTCCTGCACGCTGACACAGTCAGAAGAAACCGTCGCACGACGTTTCAGAGGTTTGGACTGTTCTTATCCTTTCACCAACTCTTCGAATTTCAAAATTCAAAAAGATTCAAAAGTAAGCGGGAAAATACCCCTTACCTTGGCAACCAAGTAACCATAAGACGGGTGCGGGTACAGTGTCAAGGCAAAACCCTTCACATACTTAGCACCCGCGGGGAATTGACGCCAGGAATACATTGGAAGTAAAGTAACCATAAGACGAGTGCGGGTACAGTGTCAAGGCAAAACCCTTCACATACTTAGCACTCTGCAGGGAATTCAAACCAAGAAGGATCTTCTGGGCCATGCCTGCGGAAACGGGAATAACATCCCCGCGTAACGGGAACGTCGAGAACTATATTGTTTGAAACTCCAAGATTGAATTGGTGGTTTTAGCATAGTTGATCAGTATGTTGAAAACTACCAAAACCCCATGGAGAATCCACACAAGTGGGACTCAACGCTCCTGACTTGCGAGGAGGTTACAAACCTACCCGCTTCATACCCAAAGATCAAGCAGAAAAGTCGGGAATTTCTGCGTGACATCAGGAAAACCGCGGGAAGAATCACCACGGAAAACCTAAAAACTAAACCCTTTTCAAAACCCCTTGCTAAGTCCAAAAGTTCACCTCACTTATTAATAATTCATGAGAAGAACATTGGACTGGGGGGACTTGAAGAGGTAGGTCCCAGCAGAGCCCAGTTGGACCCGCAAGACTCACCTTGAACAGGGACGTCTGCGCAACGACCAACTGCTCCCGCAGGACCCACCATGCTCAAAGAACCTTACGCGCAGTACGCCAGCTGTACCCGCAGGGAAAGCCTCCCAATGGTGAAGTACCCCGCCTGTTCCCGCAGTTGCGGATACAAGCCATCAGGGAAGGCTACCCGCACTAACAGCAAGGCTACACGCACAAGGCACTAGCTACTTCAGTAGTCATATGAAGGAATGAGCAAGGCGGGAATTCTCCCGCCTAAATGAGCCAGTCCGTATGCTTCCGGAAGATCTTTTGTACTATACCTACTAAGGTATAGGCAGAACAGACGATTTGACCAGAACAGCCCGTGAACCAATCACAGGGTGACAGATCACCGACAACAGTACGAGGAGGAGCACCCTCTAGTACTGTTTGTCACTATTAGCCGCTGCCTACTCACCAACCCTTACGAAGGGACGTGCGCAGCCTACAGTTGGTGGAACAGTGCGTAGCCGACAGTAAAGGAACAGTGTACAGCCGACCTTCTTACTGTCGGCCGTAGCCTATCCACCAACCAGCATGGCTTGTGCGTAGTCCACTGTTGGTGGAACAGGAATACTATTCAGCCGGCTGTACCTTCTAGGAAACCTACCTTCGGCTATAAATACTCCAACACCTTGGAATGGTAAGGACATCATCTGATATCTCAATCTTATCTAGCAATCTCTTAATATACACTTATATTCAGAGCAATCTAGTCTGATTCTCACGCCGGAGGGTGGTCACAAGGAGGAACCCCCCCTTCTTAGTGACGAGCTTACGGTGTCTGTTTTGCAGGTCCCCTGAAGAACAACCTTCTCTGCTGGACCTCATCCTCGTGGGAAACATTACTTAACCCCCAGATTATCTATAATCTGCCCAGGGTTCACTTAGCGTTTCTTCAGTATGTCTTTTCTTTTATTGTTCTGATTATAAATCTTTCTTGATTTGCAGCCGTGAAGTAATCAGCAGATCATTGTTTAGCCCTGAATTTGGCAGAGGTGTGCTTGGAGATGGTATTGACTATTCACTATTGAGTTTTGGAAATGTTTTTATCAGAGTTTAAGACCAACACATATAGGACTTTCAATCAACATTGGTATATATATTTAAATTGGTGTGCTTATAATATAGAAGTTCAACATGATCTTCTTTTCTTATTTACTCTTTTTTTAGACATGTCAGCTTGGGCTTTTTATCAAACAAAGCTGGTATCTAATTTTGTTAGAGACATTTTCAACAAACATGATTTATCTAGACCACTTACATACCGACCAAGAAAGGATCAGGGTATACCCTTTTGTCGAGTTTGATGATTTATATAGGGTACCTTATTGCAACTGCAGTTGCTCTTAGATAAGTCAGCATATTTAAATCTCTAATCCTTTATATTTATATAATTCTCAATTTTTGGCCAATTACATTCTTATTTTGCTATTTTGTTGGTTTCTTTGTTATTACGGCTCTGACGTTATTATTTTTATTTGTTCGACAACTTCTGGCGATAGGTTATTTTAACATGGTTGGTTTCCAAAGTAATCATAGCAGTGCAGTCGGAGGTAAATATCCTACCGGTTATGTATATTTGATTATTGCTTTTCTGATCGAATGTAGTTTTATTTGAGCTGTTTTTGCTATTATGCTCTACTTTTAAGTATGATCGTATTATGCTATTTGGTTTGTTAGTAATTGCTTCCATTATATATAAAATTTTAGTTAGGTCTTCATATAGTTAATGAAGAGGACGTATGGTATATTCTTTTTTTTAATTATTTGTTTTTCTATAATCGTCAAATAAAAAACAGGTCAAATGTGTCAAAGGGGTATAATTCAAGGATTTGGATTATTATTGTAACAACATTGTATTATTCTTCTTTTCATTTCCCGAAACGGAATTGAATGCATTTGTAATATGCAGAACCAAGCAGTTTTTAGGAGCTCTCTTGGCAAATGACAGGTAAGTAATCTACTATTTGTTTATTAATAATTTTATAAGAAAGACCATTTAACTATGTTCTAACTACAGATCATATTTCATAGGACAATGGCGAAGAAAACCCACTAGACATGCATGCAAGGGAGATGTGCACTGCCTGACAAGTCGATTAAACCGCCAATCGAAACTTGATTACATTTTCGGTCGAGTAAGTTGCAAATAAGTCATGAAACTGGTTTGTTCTTGTATTATATTTTTACACTAATTTTCTTCTTTAAATGATAAAAGGCAAAGACATAGAACATTTTTTTTAAACAAATGTTAATTAAGCCAACCTGGCAAGGTTTTGAGTCGCTAGGTTAGTGAAATGGGTCTGAACATCTCACTTTTATTGGACGTGGTGGGTTGGGTTGACTTGCAAATTTTTTTATTATTTGTATATATTTACTATTTAGCGAGAACTTTTTTAGTCAAAAAATTTGCTGTGTGAAGATTATTAAGGTTCTGTTTATGGAACTTGTGAAGATTTTTTTTTCTATGAACTGGAGATTTAGTATACTATCAATTATTAAAATTCAAAATGTGGCTACTTTCTTTTTATTATTAATTTGGGATAAGTGCACAAAATATTGGCTATAAAATAAATGAAATTTGTTGTCTTTCGGTTCGACTTACATTTTCCCACTTTATCGTTGAAATTGTCAAAACAGATCAAAAAATGAGGAATGTATATTTTGACACGGAGGGCAATGTAGGAGTTTAGCAAGGTTTGGATTTATAAAGGCCATTTTAAAATACAAGGACAGTTTTGGTATTTACATAAAGACTTGGGAATACATATTAAACTTTTATTCAGTTAGTTTTGATACGAATTAAAAGTGGATTCATTTTAGGAAATTCTCATATTTTTGGGAGTTTTGGATTTCATTTTAATAATTAAAAGAAACGTTCCCTTAATAATAACATTAGAGTAGCACGGATATTGATTCACAAATTTTGTCTATAAACATTGTTGGTGATATGGTTTTAGTATCAACATATGCTCATGAGTTACCTTAATATGGTCTTAAAGTTGGGCTCTCAAATTATTTGCAGTTGCAAATGTATGTACATGTTTATTAAACTATATTAATAATAGTATTTGCGATTTTTAGTTTTGTTAAATAATTGTGGTCAACTGTTATTTAATGTAGCTTACTGTACCGGACTTCTCTTGGCTCTCTGTATACTGAAAATGCTTGAGATGGACATAGGAAGTGTTGAGGTATGTAACTTATTTACGGATCATTTGATTATTATAATAATGTGGATTTATGTTAATTGAGAGATTAATGTTTGCAGGAGGCTTTTCATGGCTCTTTCGATGTTGGCCTAATGGCCTTCTCATAACCACCATCGACAAATTTGTTTTTGGTGCCCTCAAGGTTTGAATTTTTGACCAGATTTGGGTATTTTATGTTAGTGGTCGTTCGTTAAGAAAATTAAACTGTACGTGTTCAATTATTTTCGTTCTTTAACAGTTAAAACGAATGGTTCACAAACATAGATGAATGATCATAGTTGTGCTAAAATCATTTGAAAATACCATTTAAAACTAACTTGAAGAATAATGTGGTTGGCCCAAAAAGTTATTAAATTTCAATTTTTGTACTGCATAGAGGATCGTTATGTTATTTTGTATTTTGTTAAGGTTTAAAAATTTCAAAAGTTTAGATTGAATATATATATATATATATATATATATATATATATATATATATTATATGTATATATTATATGTATTTATGCTTGAGTGTAAACATACATCAAAAGATCTATACAATTTTTCAACAATTCGAGTAAAAAAATTATGACAATATATTTGTGATTGGATATGTCAATAGTCATTCCACTTTGTCACTTTGAAATACACTGGCAAATGATACCTTAAACTATGACACCTCGACAACTTTAAACATTTACCAAGTTTGTATAGTTAACACATTTAATTGGTTAGAGTTAAACATAAACATGAATCAACCCATTTTTTTTTATTTTAAATTTATTTTATGTAAACGTTCTCTAAACCTCTGTTAATTTGGATTTTGTTAAACTTGTGAAAAAAAAATGTTCTATTAGTCTTAAGCAATTAAAACAAGTGAAATTTTTGACAACTTTTTTCTATTTCAACTTGGTAATGTGTCAAAACAACTAATTATTGTGGAGGCCATTTAGCATTTTCTATAAAAATAAATGCTTTTGATGTTTATGCGGACAAGAATTAAATACTTTCTTTCCTTATTTCATCAAAATAAAAAGATATAAAAGGATGAAAGAAAATAACCTTATTCAATTTAAAAGGCTAAGATAAATTAATTCCAAATTAAATATCATTTGTATCTAACTTCGTACCTTTTCGTCTTCAAAATGTATGACATAAATTAATTCCAACTGATCCAAGAAATAATGTGAGAAAATAAATAGTGAGACGTGATCAGTGGCAAAGCCAATAAATTTTATTTATGGGTTCGGTATTTTTCGGTGTTCGATTTTTTCCAGCACTAAAGTTTTTGAGCCCAAAGTCATATATAATAACAAAAAATATTACATATTTGTTATAATATTAGCCTTAATTACAACAAGATTATTGAAGTGATAAAGAGACAAAGGATAGGAAAAGTGAGAATGTAATATATTTTGGGATGCCAGTACTCGTTATACATACACTCTATTTATAATGTTAGAATACTATTTAGGAACGCTATTTAGGGAGACAAGTGCATATGATTGGTTTGAAAATTTCATCCATTATTTGCAAGTGTCTTACCGACACGTTTATAACACTCCCCCTTGGATGACACATTTTCAAACTTCGGGGTCTTGAAGTACTGCCTCATTAAAAACCTTGCTAAAAAAAACCCAATGGGAAAAAACTTTAGCTAAGGGAAAAAGAGTGCAGCATATAACTCCCCCTCAAGTTGCAGGTCGTTACATATTTCGTACATGGCGCATGCCAATATCATGGACATGTTTTCTGACTGTTGTTGTGGGAAGTGCTTTTGTGAAACGATCAGCTGAGTTGTTGCTGGATTGAACATATCTCATCTCAACCTGATTGTCTTTAATAAGGTCTCGAGTATACTCAAAGTATCTTGGTGGTATATGCTTTGTTCTGTCACTTTTGATATACCCTTCCTTCATTTGCGAGACACAAGCTGCATTATCTTCATAGATAGGAGTTGGAATTCGATCTTTCTCTAGTCCACAAGAAATCAATATGTGTCGTGACATAGATCTTAACCATACACATTCTCTTGAAGCTTCATGTAATGCAATGACTTCAGCATGATTTGAAGATGTTGCAATGAGTGTTTGTTTCTGAGAACGCCATGAAATCGCAGTTCCTCCATTCTTAAATACGTATCCAGTTTGAGATTTTGCTTTATGGGGATCAGATAAATAACCTGCATCTGCATAACCAACTAACCATTCTTTTGAATCGTTAGGATAAAATAAACCTAAATCAGCAGTTCCTTTTATATACCGAAAAATATGTTTAATGTCATTCCAATGTCTTTTAGTAGGGGATGAACTGAATCTTGCCAATAAATTAACTGCAAAAGAAATGTCAGGTCTTGTACAGTTAGTAAGATACATAAGTGCTCCAATTGCACTGAGGTATGGTACTTCGGGACCAAGAATCTCTTCATTATCTTCGCAAGGACGAAATGGATCATTGTCAACATTGAGTGATCTAACAACCATCGGTGTGCTTAAAGGATTTGCTTTGTCCATATTGAAACGTTTTAAGAGTTTCTCAGTATAAGTTGACTGATGCACAAGTATTCCATTATGCATATGCTCAATTTGTAAACCAAGACAATATTTGGTTTTTCCAAGATCTTTCATTTCGAATTCTTTCTTTAAAAGAGCAATTGCTTCATTAATTTCTTTTTGTGTCCCAATTAAATTTAGATCATCAATATACACAGCTATGATCACATATCCTGATGTTGTCTTCATGATGAAGACACATGGACAAATAAGATTATTTGTGTATCCTTTGCTTATCAAATAATCACTCAAACGATTGTACCACATCCTTCCAGATTGTTTCAGTCCATACAAGGATCTTTGTAATTTGATGGAATACATTTCCTTAGGCTTTGAGCTTATTGCTTCGGGGAGTTTAAATCCTTCGGGAATTTTCATATAGATGTCACTATCTAGTGATCCATACAAGTAAGCTGTGACAACATCCATAAGACGCATCTCTAACTTTTTAGAGACTGCTAAGCTGATTAAATATCTAAACGTAATAGCATCCATAACAGGAGAATACGTTTCTTCATAGTCAATTCCTGGCCTCTGAGAAAAACCTTGAGCTACAAGTCTTGCTTTATATCTTGTAACTTCATTTTTCTCATTTCGTTTTCTCACAAAAACTCATTTATATCCTACAGGTTTCATTGACTTTGGTGTAATGACAATAGGTCCAAAAACCTTTCGATTGTTTAGTGAGTTTAATTCAGCTTGCATAGCATCTTTCCATTTGTTCCAATCTTGTCAATTTTTACAATTATCTACAGATTTTGGTTCAGGGTCATCATTTTCTTCCATGATATCGCTTGCCACAGAATAAGAAAATATATCATCAATATTTTCCATTTCATCTCGATCCCACATTATATGTGATTTACCATAGTTTATTGACAATTCTTTATTGGAATCATTTATTTCTTCCTGAGGAAATGTTATATCATTTATTCTTTCCTGAGGGAAGGTTTTATCAATCATTCCTTCCTTTTTCAAGGATTTTTATCCTTTGAACCGATTGGCCTTCCATGTTTTAAACATTTTTGAGATTCATGAGGTGCATTATTATGGTTTTGCTTGCTTGGAATCTCAACTCGAGCTGGAGCATAAGCAGCTGGTATATGAAATTTAGTGACCCTGTTTATATCAGTAATGCATCAGGTAACTTATTTGCAATTTCTTGTAGATGTATTATTTTTTGAACCTCTGTCTCACTTTGTTTTGATCTTGGGTCTAGGTGTAACAATGATGGCACACACCATGATATATCTCTTTCTTGCCTTTTCATTTCTCCCCCTAATGCCGGGAACATTGTCTCGTTAAAATGGCAATCAACAAAACGTGCTGTAAATACATCACCTGTTAAAGGTTCAAGGTATCTTATGATGGAAGACGCTTCATATCCAACATATATTCCCAACCTTCTTTGGGGACCCATTTTTGTACGTTGTGGCGGTGCAATAGGAACATACACAGCACACCCAAAAATTCTAAGATGAGAGATATTTGGCTCATTTCCAGAAACAAGTTGTGTGGGAGAATATTTATGATTTGCACTTTGTCTCACACGGATTAATGATCCAGCATGCATAATTGCATGACCCCAAATAGAAACAGGGAGTTTTGTCCTCATTATTAATGGTCTAGCTATTAGCTGTAGGCGTTTGATCAACGACTCGGCTAAGCCATTTTGTGTGTGTACATGAGTAATGTGTTCTTCAACAATCCCCACAGACATGCAATAATCATCAAAAGCATGTGATGTAAATTCTCCCGCATTATCAAGCCTTACTCTTTTAATGGTATAATCCGGAAAATGTGCACGTAATTTGATAATTTGAGCAAGAAATTTTGCAAAAGCAACATTACGAGTCGATAATAGAGAGATATTAGACCATCTGCTGGATGCGTCTATTAAGACCATGAAGTATCTAAATGTTCCACATGGTGGATGAATTGGTCCACATATGTCACCTTGAATTCTTTCAAGAAACATTGGTGTTTCTTTATCGACTTTTAATGGCGAATGCCTTGTAATTAATTTTCCAAGAGAACAAGATGTACATTGAGGCATTTTATCTATTTTGTGGATCTTTTGACCTTTCAGTGGATGCCCATGTGTATTTTCAATGATCCTTTTCATCATTGTGGATCCTGGATGGCCTAATCTGTCATGCCATAAGTTTATGATACCAGAATCGCAACAATTTTCTTTGACTGCCATATGTGCTTGAGGCACATTTATATATGTATAATGCAAACCAGAATGGAGCATTGGCAATTTTTCCAATGTTTGATCTTTGCTTATGATATGCAAATATTTTTCATTACTAATAGTCCTTGATTGAGTATCATATCCATTATGATATATGTTTCTAAAACTCAACAAATTTCTTGTTGATTTTGGGGAAAATAAACCATTTTCTATTTTGAGCTTTGTACCATTTGGTAATGCTAAATTAGCTTTTCCCACTCCTTCTATCAAGTTTGTAGGACCTGATATTGTATTGATGATCCCTTTTGTTGGTTTCAGTTTATAAAAATACTTTTTAGATCTAAGTATAGTATGCGTGGCTCCACTATCCGCTATACATATATCTTCTTCATTTGTTTGATCTTGTGCTCCGGTGATTTTCATTTCAAATCTTGAAAAATATTAAGAAAAAATAATAAGTGTATAACGAAGACATATGATATTTTAATAAGAACTTTATTTAATTGAAACACAAGTAGTACATGAAAGAGGAACTACATAATTAAAGATAATGAGAACACACTTAATAATTGCATCTAATTATAGTAGTCAAGCAACTTTGTTTCAAAGTTCCACCTCAAAGTCTTCAACGCTCAGCTCAGCATTGATATTATTAAAGTTATCAACATGGTTCACTTCTTTCTCTTTTCCTTTTAGAGAGGCTTGGTACAGTTCACACAGATGTGGAGCTGTGCGACAAGTCTTCGCCCAGTGGTTTGTACTTCCACATCTAAAACATGAAGTGCCATTGTTTTCGGACCTACCAGCTTCATTCCATCTATTTTGGTGGTTGGAATTTGTATTGTGTGGGACATGATAATTATTGGCTCTCTGGTTACGACCACGGCCACGACCACGACCGTAAGAATTATTGTTCCATTTGAATAAAAGCTTACGATCATTAAAATGTCTTTTGTCAAAATGACCACGGCCACGTCCGCGTCCTCGTCCTCGTCCTCGACTTTGTTCCCATTTATGACCAGAATTTTTATGAGAACTTTTGTGAGAAACATGTGCTTCTGGTATTGCTAATGAACCCGTGGGACGAGATTGATGATTTTTCATCAATAATTCATTATTTTTCTCTGCTACAAGGAGCAATGCATTTAGATCAGAGTATCTCCTAAAATTCTGCAAACGATAATGTGTTTTCAAGTTTATGTTTGATGCATGAAACGTGGAGAAAGTTTTCTCTAACTTTTCTTCCTCTGTTACGGGATACCCATAAAATTCTAGCTTTGAGCAAATTCGGTATAAAGCAGAGGTGTAATCATTTACCCTCTTAAAATCTTGGAACCTAAGACTGTTCCATTCATCTCTAGAAGTAGGAAGTAAAACTTCCCTTAGATGACCGAATCTGCTTTTCAAATCTTCTATCATATATGGGTTATCATAACTAAAAGACTCATGCTGTAGTAATTCATCAATATGTTTATGGATGAAAACATCAGCTATTGCTTTATCCTGGTCAGAGCAATCATTGTATTCTTGGATTGTTTCTAACACATCCATAGATTTTAAATGTCTTTTGACATTTGCTGTCCAAGACATATAATTTTCTCCAGAAATGTTAAGTGCAGAGAATTCGAGTTTTGCTATATTTGACATTTTGTTGCTTTCTTGATTAGGATATAAGCGGCTCGTGCTTATAACGTGTTATAATATTAGCCTTAATTACAACAAGATTATTGAAGTGATAAAGAGACAAATGATAGAAAAAGTGAGAATGTAATATATTTTGGGATGCCAGTACTCGTTATACATACACTCTATTTATAATGTTAGAATACTATTTAGGAACACTATTTAGGGAGACAAGTGCATATAATTGGTTTGAAAATTTCATCCATTATTTGCAAGTGTCTTACCGACACTTTTATAACAATATTATAATTGTTTTTGGAAACGATTGATAACATCTTCAATCGCGACTTAAAAAAAGAACTCCTTTTCAATATAACAAATGCAATCACACACACACACACATATATATATATAGTCATCACCCATCTAATTAAGAAAATCAAAGAAAGATTTGGTCGTAAGGCCTGGATCGATTAAATGCTCATCAAAGAAAGTGTCGGTCGGACGGCGTTGTTGTTTTCTGGTTGAAGTGCGGCAGGTAAGGCGATAGTTGAAGCCTTTAGGTTAACTGGTGAAGGCTGCAGGGCGATGGCCGTTTGGTTGATAGAAACATGATTTATATGCCGGTGAGACGATGGATGTTGTCTCTGTTTTTTTATTTAATTTTCATTTAGGTATTATGTTTAAGAATGCTAATTGGGTTGAGTTTGCTAGACAATTCTATGAATAATACGGACCTTTTTTTATAATCTGTATATGGGTTGTTATTGGCCCATTCATAATGTTTGGTTAGTAATTTTTTAAATTTTTTATATATTACAAAAAAATATTCGTGACTAAAAAAATTTTAACTAAAACTTTTATAATTAATGGGTTTGAATACTTTTTTAGAATGACATTGGGTTCGTTCGCCGAAAACCAATGGTTCGCTCGTTGGTTCGATACTATAGGTTATACATATAAACGAAAAAAAGACCGGGTTCGGCCACTAGATGTGATATGAGAGAGAGTGTTTGAGAAAAATAAGGAATTACTTAAACTTCCATTATTGCCCTTATCCAATATAACAGACACCCCTATTGTTTTGTTTAATTACCAATATACCACTATTGATATAAACCATTGATTAAAAACTTAAATGGTCAAGATGGGTTCTTAAAGTTTTCATAAGATTTAAGAGTTCTTAAATGATATAATATATATAGGGTGGGATCAAGAGAGAACTCATATTAATGAGAGAACTAGAGAACTCCTAATAATATCATTTGATTTAGTAGATTAAAGGTTAAAAATAGTAAAATGGATAAAAAGAAAAAGGAGACGAGGTTTTATATAAGAAAGGGCAAATTTGGAAATAAAAAAGAAAAAGAAATCAATTAGTCTCCTCTCCAAACCGAACGAACATTTAGGGTTTTCCGAAAACGAACAATCGGTGGTAACATCAAGCACGAAACTGAATATCATTAGTAGGTAAACGATCGTGATACTTGATTTTCACATTTTTAAAATGCCGATTAGGTGTATATGGCGTGTATTCCGAGCAATTTGCATATGCAGTGTCAATCCTACTATACTATAAAAACAAATTAATTTGCCTCCATATGCCCCTTTCCTATTAGATGATTTCCTTTCTTTCCAAACTAGGTTATTGACCTGCGTGACATGCGGGTGGAATAACATGTCACTAAAAAAAATCAATATAAACATATGATTAAGTTAACATAATATATGTTCATAGTTTGTTACCAAACTATTATAAAATTACATTGTAAATAGATTCAAACTTAAAAATTACAATAATAACTTAAATTAAACCAACCCACCAAAAGACATTAACAAAAACACTAACCATGTTTTTTGATATTAAAACATCATCAAAGTCTTCAAAAAGTTATACCAACACCAACTGCCCTTTCCTAAACACCTAAAAAATTTTAATATCAACACAATTAAACTAATCTTTAAATAACAACATTTTTAATAAATACTAAAATCTAAAAATTACAAAGTTGTTATCTACAACCCACAAATCAAAAGTTCATAAATTTAGTTATTAGTAAGTCTATAAAGATGTTTGAAATAAACTTCTTTCATTAATATATAAACAATATCTAAAATATTAATATTTTACCTTCTAATTCATCATCGGAGAACAAACTTTTGGGATAACCATCATAATCACTTTCAAGGTTTTCACATTCCTCTAACCATTTCACCTTCAAACTCACCTCCCGTTCCAACTCAAAATGTGCAATTTGTTTTCTATGATTAGATAACTTCAACATATCTAACTCTCTCAAAAGGAACAAATCATCACATGACAATACTAGTTTAGGATTCAAATTTTTATGTTGCCCATTCTCAAAGTTGATAACAACTTTGTTTTGATTTGATAAAAAAACCAATGTAAGGGCCCGTTCCCGGTAGCCCTACTTTAGCATCGGATTTACTCATAAACACAGTTCTTACAAATCAGAGTTAATTAAAATTTTCGCATAATATAAAACTTAACCGTTTATTACAAAACATTTAATATTTTCCTTAAAACCAACTTAAAACGTTACTTTTAAAACATCATTTCTTTCATCTTCAGATGCCAGTCGTTCAGTCCATGCCGCGTGCCATCCTCATGCTAACTCTTCATTCTGATCACCTGCGTGCATACTAAAAGTCAGCTACGCTGAGTGAGTTCTAGTTAATCAGGTAATCATACATTACATACACATATCATACATACTTACGTATCCGAAGATACATACTCATACTAAACTAGTTACCCTTCTGTTCTACATACATACTTACTACCATACATATCTACAATCACAATCCTCAGTCTACCGAGAGTACGTTCATAGTCCGCCATCTATACCTGTACTCAAGGTCGTGAACATGTAAAAGGTCCGCAGTCCTTACCTATGTTCACCGATTATGGTACGTCCAAGGTCCGCAGTCCTTCCCCATACCATCCTATATTAACAACACGTACAAGGTCCTCAGTCCTTCCCTATGTTGCAACCTAACCATAGCACGTACGAAGTCCGCAGTCCTCCCCTATGCTACCATAACACAAATACAGCACGTGTAAGGTCCACAGTCCTTTCCTATGCTGCCACGACACAAATATAGCACGTATAAGGTCCACAGTCCTTTCCTGTGCTGACGTCTATCTACAGTACGTATAAGGTCCGCAGTCCTTATCTACGTTGACGTATATACCTATAACACGTATAAGGCCCACTGTCCCTATCTACGTTTACATCTATCATCTATATCACGTATAAGGCCCGCAGTCCTTAACTACGCCATCACCTGCCAAGTCCATGTCTAACGGGCGTTATAGGGATTTGTCATCCTAACTCGCTACGTCGGACGTAGAACTACCATACTGTTCCTGTACCTGCATACACATTCTTCACATATACAGTTTATAGCATAAGAACACTCTAGGCGTTCTTCACATCATTCTATTAACAATCATACTCCTTGTCGGCACGTGCAATATCCGAAGATCGTTCACGCCCCGACAAGCATTCATTCATAACAATCATACATCATCCATATATAATATTTATATCTTTATTTATAACCTGACAGTACGCGCAATATCCGAAGATCGTTCGCGTACCGACAAGCATTCATTCATATCTATCACATATATCACATATGGCATACACTTATCACTTAGGATAAGTGTATTAACAAACACATCGAGTATGCACAAAGCCCCAAAAACATAACAAGGAATGGGGCTAGAAACTCACCTGATCTCAGCTACTTCTTCTGTTAACGGTTACTCCTTCTCGAGCTGTGCGAATAATTGAATATCAAATACTACTCTAGCCACTCTCATTGCTACTTAATCAGTCTTACGCGTCTAAGCCGGTTTTACTTCATTGAATCATTACCGGTTAGTTAATCGTTACTCGTTAACCTTTTAAAGGTATCTTTCATAATTTATCAAAGTCCAAGGGCTAATATGTAATTAAATCATTCTTTTCTAAGTCCAGGGACCATTCTGTCTTTATATTAAACTCCTAGTTCGTTACTTTGCCCTTAACGAATTGGGTAAAGAATCACCCTCTGATTCGCTAAGCTCCCATAATGAAATCGCTAACGAATCACCCTCTGATTCGCTAAGCTCCCATAACAAACTAGCTAACGAATCACCCTCTAATTCGCTAAGCTCCCATAACGAACTAGCTAACGAATCACCCTCTGATTCGCTAAGCTCCCATAACGAACTAGCTAACGAATCACCCTCTGATTCGCTAAGCTCCCATAACGAACTAGCTAAAGAATCACCCATAACGAATCATCCATAGTTCTTATCCAGACTTTGACTCAAGGGTCAAAGTCAAAATCGTCAAGAACACAGATTAGTCAACAGATCTTAGATCTGCAATTAAACCTTCGTTTCTTAACCAAATCTCACGGTTTTGGTATCAATGGAATCGTCTGACCAGCGCCTACAAACCCCAACCATCAAATCGGCCTAACATCGATGTTTAAGGGGTGTGATTTAGGCATATAGGTTACGGGTTCTTTTAGGTTAACAATTAACCTATCAAATGCTAATCAATTCCAGTAATATTTGTTGTTTTGGGTTCGTTTATAACAAACTAACACAGATCTATGATTTCCCAAATCAAACCGAACCTATACAAACGATTTCTAACTATAAACGTACCTTGAACGAGTCGAACTACGAACACGGTTAAGCCTTGATGTTGTTTTGGTCCGTCATGATGTTCCAGCACCAACAAGCTCGGGTTTTCGCCTTCGGATCTTTGTTCGGATTATAAGATGGTGTTGTGTGTGTTTTCTAAGGTATAGGCTATGGCGTAGAGATTGATAATAATGGAAAGGATTAGGGTTTAAGGGGTATTTATACTCCCTTAAGCCCATGGACCTAAGGCCCATCTTTCCCTTTTGGTCCATAGTTAAGTCCATCTAAAAGCCTACTTATCATATCATATTTATTATTATTATTATTATTATTATTATTATTATTATTATTATTATTATTATTATTATTATTATTATTATTATTATTATTGTTATTATTATTATTATCCGAACGAAAAATTGGGATGTTACAACCAATCCCTAACATGTTCAAACGGTAAAACATCTTGGTGGAGATCATCTAGGTAATCACGTAACAGATTTATGAGATTGGTTTCTTGTATACATGGAGAAACTTTCCGAACACCAATCTCATGAATCTGATGCTTAAGGAGGTTATTAAACATCATCACAGATTCGATATTATCTTTGTGTATCATGAGGAAATCACTAAAGAGGAATTCATACCTACGTAAAACCGTAGAAAACTTCCAATTGACAATGGTCGACATTTTTTAGCAATATACTCCTAGTTTGTTATGAAAATATTTAGATTGTAAAAGAAGAAGAAGAAGATGATTAATTAAATTAATAATTATAATAAATAGAAAAGAAGTGACGGTTTATTTTTTCAATGATATACATGATTATATCTATCTAATTATCATGTATAGTTACCCTATATTTGTAATATTTTATTAGATATTATTATTATAACTATTTTAAATATTTTAACTTAAAATTGAAATATAAAAAATGGTATCTTATAAAACATTTATATCCGAAAATTGTAATATTTATTTATAACTTAATAATAATTTTTAAGTTAGGATAACAAACAAATATAAAAAACGTTTTACAACTACATAACAAAAGTATATAAAAAATAAGTTACATGATAACACTTAGAGTTGAATAGAACATGATTCTAATGTTGACTCTTCTTTCTTAAAATTACCGTATGGATTGTAATGATACATTAGAGATGAGTATAAGTTCAAGAAACATGTGTTACGAGGTTTAACATAAACACTTTGAATGTTATTTGGCCATGATGTGTTTGAAACATCAGACAATGGGTTTCTTGGAATATTACCTAAACCAAATATAGAAAATAAAGTTTAAACCAAAAAAGCAAAACCGGTAATCAATATCTTGGGTTGATAGATTCTTAAACAAAAACTAAAAAACCATTTCGATCGTAGTTGTTGCTCTGTGAGGTGGAGGGAACTGTACATTTATTTGAATATGAAAACATGGTTAGAGTAATAACAGAGAAAGTGGTTGATCAGATCTTTACAATATGTTAGATGAAGACATTGCTAAATATGAAAGATAATTATAATAGAATATTTAACGATTTGATTATTTTAAATATATTTTGATATGTGATTATTATAATATAATGGAAACTATCTTAAATAATGGAATATGATTTATGTTATTAAATTTATGAATATATTTAGGAAATCAGTATGAGGTATATGTTCTAAATATAAATGTAAGTCAAAGGTTTAATATAAAGATATTTTGAGTAACTTTAAAAATAATTATTATAAAATAGGAAATAAGAAAATTGTTAAATTGTCATAGGTTATGGTTACACAAAGGTTTTGGTTATTGTGATTATGTTAGCAAATAGTTATGTATAAACAGAAATTAATGAAAGAAATAACAATACAAAAACATATTACTCCAAAAGCAGACAAAATTAAATTGTAATATCATCATTCATATAATAAAGTTTTAATAGAGACGAAAGTAATAAAAACAAAAACAAAAACAAAAACCCATCACTAATGGATTTTAATCACAACCAAAACAACATCATTCTTATAAAAACGAATAACTAAACTCTGGCCAAAAGGTAATTGATTGTTGATCACGTAATCCTTCCATCAAATTAACGTAAAGCGACCCTTCTCGTTTTCGCCTCTGTTTTTAACCTTGAAGATTGTTTCAATCCCAGCTAAAATCCTGAACTTAATTAAGCGTTCTTTTTTCGGATTTGCAAGTCTCCCGACTTTAGCAGGTAAGCGCTAACAAAAAAAAAGAAAGTTCATATAATTATTTTAAAATTAAAGTAACAAAAACATAACGAAAGCATAAAAGAGTATTATATTTATTACCATACGATATTCAATCTTCTTATGGAACTCTAAATAACAATTAGAGTTTTCAGCCTTATTTTTATCACTATGATTGAAAATGTATTGTGAGAAAAAGCAACTACTGATTGACAATATGGAGACTCCGCGGTATGTTCACCATGTGGATTGAAGTTTGATAATTTATGACAAATAACTCGTGGAAGATGTGGAAACAATAAAGGAATACCGTTCTTGTCATGCACTCTTAAATCAATGGTAGACTTGTTCACATAATTCAACCATAGAAAGTCACCATCTCTGAAACACAAATCTTTAACCAACTGTTTCCAACCGTCACCAAACAAATAGTGTTTTTTATAAAATTTAAAATTGATATCCCATGAATGGTTATGATCAAAAATGAAGTTAATTACTCTAATTTGAAGCGAGTCTTGAAACTGGGATTCAATATTCTTCTTTGAAACAACCTGTTAGGAAAATACGAAAATATTAATGAATGTTAAAATCGTTTTAATATAAATTTATAACACTGACTATTAAGTGAAAACAAAGAATCTGAATTTTACCAATTTATCATTCATTCTATTATGGTCGTATAAAACAAATGCATGTCGATGCCTAGTAGAAATGGCCTTCTTCGAAGGAGTTCTAAGTAACCATGTACTTTCATCTTCAAATAAAACAAAAACAATCCGTTGATAAGGACGAATCTTCAAAGAACACATTAGATCAGTGAATCCATCACCAAAAGAAACTGGTTTTTCATTTTTTTAACTCCACTGTCAATGATCCTTTGTAATGATGAATTTCAATGGTTTTCGACAACTCTTTAAACATCATAGAATTTTGCAGGACAAATTCTTTTGGAATTTCCTAATAACAAAATTAAAAGTTACAAAAATTAGATACTGAATGCTTATTGAAAAATGTTATTATAGAGTTTAAAAATAACCTGAATCGGAAATTTCGGATCTTCGATAAGCATGGCAAAAGAAGTTGTCATTATCAACATATTCTTTTTACATTAAACACCATAATTTAAATATAGTATATTAGTTATTGATGTATTAATCTAAAAAAATATAATAACTATAAGAATCGCCAAAGGTTAATTATACATTCGAAATAACAAAGTAGAAATCAAGGGATGGAGGCATACATGAATGACGGCAAGCAGAATGAAAATGTTAAACCTAAAAGATGAATCATTTTAAAAATAGTAGTCTAACTTAGGTAATAGGCGGTAATATTATTAGGATACGAATTAACATAAAATTAAATCAAAAGGGTGGGTAATAAAGAAAATATTATTCTAGAAGAATCATTTTAAATTAGGAAATTAAACATGTTTATTTGTTACTTAAAATAAAATTGTGAATAAGTAAACTATGAAAATATAAAACATATATAAAATAATTAAATTTAATAAATATTAAACATAAGATACTATAACATTTATAATATGTATTCAACAACATCAACTTGTATGACGAATCTAAGCATATGATAAACATACGTTTTATAAAAGTTGTTAAGTTTATACAAAAACATAATAATTAACAAAGGTATTAAACATAAAAAAGTAAAAGTGTCAATTGTAGCAGAACTTAAACAACCAAAAGATAATATTCTTGAACCACAATATTGATACCACAAAAGCTTAGTTTAAACCTATTCAAATACTTGGGACAAGATTAGAGAATGAGTGGCACGGTTGTACTCGAGTAGACATTTCTTCCCAAACTCAAGTGAATTAACACGAACAAATTCTGGCCAGTCATGAACTATAAACTTGTAATTACCATGATTGTATTCCATGTGGATTATAGTCATAACATCTTCACCATCTGGGTTTATCAACACCAACTCAGTCTCTTTATTCAATCGATTTTCACGAGCAAATTCAACAGGTAAATGCTATAAATATATAAACAAAATTATTTCATATTTAGAATAATACATACTTAAATACAAAAAAAAAATTATACCATAACAAATTTATGACATGGGAAAAAACTTACCAAACGATCTCTAATAACAACTTCAACAAAATTGTTACTGACATGCTCATCTTGAATCCTAACACGCTCACATTCGAGATCAACAACACCAAAGCTTTCATCATCTGATTATAAAAACACAGAACAAAAGTTAACAAATAATTATATTTAGTTATACAATTTACGTGAAGATTGGGAAACTAACCTGAAATAGTAACTATATCAAGATTGCCCGACCGACCAACAACAATATTTGGTTGAACAAACTTGTACGTTCAACACCACGACTATCAAAGACATATAACCTGAGAGTATTCTGATCAACCGGTAAAAACACAAGATAATCATTAACTTGTAAGTTAACATGCCTTGCTAAACTGGACCATTCACCAACAAATGCATATCCAGGAATACTGCTTTTGAAACTTTTAAACACAAGAGTCCATCTACTTCCATCAAGTGTAGAAACATCCCAGTTGGCAGATGATCTTCCACGTTTTAGATATGGAAGGTAACGTACAAGCAGATCGTCTCTTAATTGTTGACATACAAGTTTAATAAACATTGTTGATAAAAAAAAATTAAAAGATAAATTTAAAGAATTAAACAAATAAATATAAACAAAATTTAAAATTTATATAAACCTCCGAATAATAATAAAGTTTAACATACCAACTTACTCATTGTTGGATAAGATACATAGACATCAAAAATCTTTTGCTGCAACTCCAGATTTTCTGGAACATACAACATTCACCATTCGTGTGGCTTAGTGGGACAGAAAATAAAAATATCACCAAATCCGAAACCGTTTTCTTTTACAAATGGGAACCATCCATTGCCAAATAAATACTTATCAATGATAAAATCAATATCAACCCTCCACTCTTGATTTAGATGCGTAATGGTAACAGTCTCATGGACAGAATCATGTGCAAAAAGAAGCTTAAAATAATCTTTGTGAATTTTCTATACATCATAACAGAAACTCTTTTAGCATATATTAACACCAAAAAATGAAGTAGATGATAAGTACGACTAATTTTAACTTGTAGATACTAACCATATCTTCAAGGGATGGCTGATTAAACACGGCTAATGCATGATAAAACATCTTCTTAGAAAATATCAAAATAAACATAGGTGCATGGTAAGTAATGCAAATATATGAAATTGACATTAATGATGAAGAATATGTGTAATAATGAAGAAAAAACTAAAAATACGGGTTATTTAGGACAAAATCATTTTGTAATTAGGGTTGAAAGGGTGAACTTACCTTCAAAACATGGAAGAAGAATCAAAGAGTCTTGTTGAGTTTGTTCGTATGGTAGAAATAGATTAAAAACAATTTAAAATTGGTTATAATTGGTACAAAAAGTCGGGTTTTAACACGGGTCATTATATGGTAACCTGGTTTCTTGAGAATATAACCATCACATTTAATTATTGGAATATATTTCAAATAATACCTAAATAGCATATCTATTGTTTATATTTGTCTTAAATTTTAATATTTGGAAGAAGGTAATTACATTTTTGACATCGAATATTTAATTATATTATCCAAAATTTATACAAATATAAGTTTATTTGTACAAACATAATTTATACAAAATTTATACAAATTTAATATATTTAAAGATATCAACCAAACACGATTGTCAAATTATAAAAATATAAGGTTATTGTAAATTAAAATTAATTTGGAATATAAATTATGTTTGTGACAACTTCAAAATGCATGGCAGATTAGTTATTAACAGATTATATATACAACAAAAAACTAACCATTAAGAAAAACTAACTCGAAACATAAATATAATCAAACATTCAAATAAGGATAAATCATTTAAAACAACTAAGTAGCAGAGATAGGCGCTCTAAGAAACACATGTTTAAAAACCAAACATAAAATATTCAAAACTATTAAAAATAATAAAGATGTAAAACCAAAACGAATAATTTCAAAACCAAAGTTTAACCGTTCACTTAGAATCCTTCTCCAACTTAGGACTTAAAATAGTTGCAACATCACAGGATTCACTAGTGTTGCCTATCTCTTCAATAGTCTTTGACTTAAACTTATTGGCTGACATGTTAGGTTGATCGTCAACTTCAAAAACTTCAACCAATTTTCTCTTAAGTTTATTGTCAGAAGACGTTGACATTCCTTTCTCCTCATTTGCCACATCCTGACCATCCACATTTGAACTTGGAGTTTGGTTATCTCCAATATCCGAAATCTGTTATTAACAATTAACAAAGTAATCAGCATAACAAAATCATGTCAAACATCATTGTGTCACCTATATTTATAAGTTTCAATTATAATATGTAACAAACATATTTACCATGACGGAAACAAAACCGGATGATTGAAATTCTGACATAGATGCTCCCAAGGAAACATAATTAGAATCGGTTTGCTGAAAATTAAAAGTTTTACAACAAAATCGGTTAATGAAAATAATTCTAAAATAACAATAACGATAAAATGAATTTAGTTTTAAATAATTACCAAACGTCCATTCTGCCTTTTCTGTAATTCAGTGAGAATATTAGTGTCATCAGTAAGCTTGTTTATACCATAATCTTCCACATTGTTTCTGAAATTGAACTCTGCCACATCGACCTTAAAAGCAAATTTCTTTCTAAAAGACAATCAAACTCAGTAGGGAATCTACCATTTTCAACCTCATTCTGTAATTAAATAAGTGGAAAAAAACCTTAATTTTTCAATTTCTTAACAATTATTATATATAATAATTATAAAATTTAGTAATTGAAAACAAACCTGCTTTTGAGAATCAATCAATTTAGTTGAAGTTTTGTTGATCAGCATTCTAGCATCTCTATCAAAGAGAGTCAACGACACAACTCCTGTCGAATTGAACCCTTATCTTGATCTTGAATCTACATAATTTATAAAATAGGTTAATAGCAAGCAAAACCAAAAAATGTATATTTTGTCAATAAACATTTGAATTTGTTTTCACTAAGTACCTAGGTGTAGGGAGAACACCTAACACGTTGCATCTTTCTGTTTTGCATTCATACTCATTTCCCCCTTCACCATTATTTTCTATGAGTTTACGGCTACAAGTATTACAGCCAATGTAATACCACTCTGTATCTGGACATATGGCCTTAATTGTACCATGGATAATGATATTCTTAGGCTGCAAATAATTAAAAAAAAAGTTATGCAATATAATCGTACAAATAGTGAAGTTAATATTTGACTTACAAATATAATGGTACAAATATCACCGATATTAATAAAATCTGTTGCTCTCAAAAACTCCTCATCAACAGACGACAACATCTTCAACGGAATCGGTTTACGAACAGAAACATTATTGCCATTTAGTAAACCCAACAAACTACAAAATTAAAAATTCCCATAATTTAGGAATAAGTTACATAATATAAAATTTAAATAACAATATCTATGAACTAACAAAAACAATAATTACTGGTTTAATAATATACCTGTTTTTGTATTCTTCTATTTCAAATAAAAAATCGTTTATAAAGAAACGACTAACATTAGATCCAAAAGAATTTGAAACATACACTTTCTCTAACAAAAATGAAAATTATACAACGAAACATTAGTTAAAGTTAGTGACATTAGTTAAACTCAAGAAACTTCAAAACAGTAGACATAATTACTTTTACCATCAGAACCGGTGTAATAATTAACCCTACCAAACTGCAGTACAATAATGACATGGCCTTCATCAAAATGTTCAATTACATATTTGGAGAGCTCAGACGCATAATTATCCCATAGTGTGAGATACACACAATTTCCACTGAAATTACAGAAGCGTTAGAAACAATCATAAGTATAAAGTTTATTAACAAAAATATGTAATCAAATGTTAGGTGTAATAGTAATACCGTAAATCAGATATCTCCATTGTACGCTTTTTTTTGTCCTTGACGTTTGAAGAATTGCTCTTGAACACTGAACCACGTGACCAATAATATCTAACACAAAGAAAAATAAAAAAATAATTAATTAACAGATTTAATGGAAATCTAACGCTAACGTTATAAATCTATTTATTTGCATGTCAGAAAATTATTTTATACCAACTGTCGATTTCAAAGAAATATCTTTATTGATTAGTGATTCAAAAGAAATCATCTTAAAACCAAACAGACAACCATCAAACTCCTGACATGAATTCACATGTGAGTTTGGTCCCAACACCAATTTGTTAGAACAGTCAATCACATGGTATTTCAATCCATTTAAACCAATGCTCGGATTAACTATAGTCAGAGTTGAGCTTTCCTTGAGGAATCTTTTGAATCTAAAGATATCTTGTTTGTAAACGGTTGCTTGGATTCGATTCTCCTATCATTAAAGCAAAAAATATATATGAGAATTACAATTAAAAGTCAATCAATAATTAGATACAGATTCATAATTAGATATGTACATTTTCATCCATGAGCACCATCTCGATCAGAAAATCCTCATTCACATTTTTATTGTCTTTTTTGCTCCACGGTCTTATAACTCGAACCTTCAGAGTTGATGGTGATGTTTTGAGAACAACAATCTGATTAAGCATGGTAAATTTTTGAGCTTCCATTGTCCTATGAATAAAATTAAAATACAAAATATTAGAATAAATTACTTGAAACATAAACAAAATTATTAAAAAAGGAGGAGCTTACATTGTTGGAGAATTTTTAATCCTCTACAATATGATAAAGGCTTATGCGATTAGCTAAATATTATATAGTAGGATGTAGAGAATACAAATTTTGGTAAACGTATTATGTTTAGAAACTTTCTAAATAAAGTTTGAATATAATTTAAGCGGTTTATTGTAATTCCTTATTCCAAAAATAACCGATGTATTATTATACAAGAAAAAATATTTAAATATTTAAGGTAACTGAAAACCATTATTAATATCATTAAACCGGTTTATTGAAGATTTTTTTTCCAAAAATAACCGATTGAATATATTCATAATGTAAATTTAAAATGTATTATTATACAAAAAAATTTGATATCAGTATTTAAGGTTAATGAAATCAGTTAATATATTCAAAAAATATATTGCTTAATTTAGAATTATTTTATTGTTATATATTGGTTAATGAAATCAGTTACTGAAATCATAAATTCTTTACTTAATTATTGTTATTATTGTAAAATTAAAAATTATTTGTTTGTTTTACAAAATCACAATTATGATTTAGAAAGCTTACTAAACTTATAATCTTAACAAAATTAAAAGTTTCTATTTTTTGTTTAAACTAAAAATAAATTGGCCGGAAAAATAAATTGAACGGAAATTAGCAGGAAATCAAAATATAAAGATTTGCAGAAGTAAACTATAACAGGTTAGCCGGAAAAAAATAAGATTGGTCAAACAAAACAATTATAAATTTAACAGAAATATATCCTGAAATTGGTCGAATATAAATTACATAAATTCAATAAAAAAACAATACAAAAATGACCGGCAAAAATTAACTGAACGGAAATTATCCGGAAATTCAATTATAAAGATTTGAATAACAAAACAATAAATAATTGACCGGAATAATCAGTAAACATAAAATATACGTATAACAAATTGGACGGAAAGATTGAGAATTTGTTATAAAAACTAATTGTATTTGCAAAATTAGATTGTTAGTTACCTTGAATATAATCATCGGAGAATCAATTCCAAGGATTTTGATGTCTCTAATTGGTTCGAATCCGAACGGCGGAATTAGGGCTCGTATTGTTGGTAAACACTGTAGAGGTTCGATGGTGGATCTAAACGACGGATGTAGGATTCGTATATTCATTGGAAAGTTAGACTTAAAAACAGTGGTGGAATTGATTGTAGATCTCACCGGCGGAATTAGGGTAGGTATAATCATCGGGTTATTAGAGAGAGAATCGGTGGTGGAAATCAATATTGTTTGTGAAAAATAAACCGGGTTTTGTTTTTTTGGGAGTTTGGAGACCAGGACACGTGGCACAATATTAGACCTTCTGAGAATGGTAACTTGATGAATGGATTGCACATGTGGACAGCCTAGGTGAAGGCCATGTGTCACAATTGTATTGCTTTAATAGTATTTAAAGATATATCTTGCACTTCTCTATTTTTCATACCAATTAAATAAATCAAAAATAAAATCAATTACTAATAATTAAAATACTAATAATTTACATTAAAATATTTAATGTAACCATTTGACTAAAACCCAGTTTCCAACTTTCTATTCTTTGAAGTTTCAACTACAATACACGCCCCTTTTCTACATACCTAACCTATTAACCTAATCAACAAGTTATCCCTTCAATCGGCCATTATTTGATATCAATCTGATAATGATTTCATTAAATTGTTCATATACAATCGACACCGGTGTTCGGATTATGAATTTGGCCATCGATGATAAAAGAATGGTCCGTTATTTTGTAACATCCTGTTTTCTGATTTCAGTTAATAAACGAAATATGAGTTGTTATGAGTCAGGCTAGTGTTGGGTAAATGGATATGGGTTATGGAAGAAATAAGGAAAGACCATGGGCTTAAGCCCATGATCAATAATTATATAAACCATTAATTACCCATTTAATACTTCATTTACACATATCCCTTACACCACCAAAACACACACTTAAGCTCTCTCTCTCTAGTTTCTCTCTCACTCTAGCCGAAATATAGAAGAAGAAACGGATCCCGACCCAAGGTATGATAGTATTTTGTTGTATGAGCTTAAATCCGTTAGTTATGGTCACGAAACGACGAGCCGACACCGTTAAACCGTTTAAGTCATGAGATCCGGGTGGAATCGGGTATAAACCGAACCTATGATGAGCTTAGGGGTCACCCTAGCTCAGATCTGGATCGAACGGGACGAAAAACGGCGACGTGTTCGCGGTTTTCCGGCGACTTTCCGGCAAAGGCGGCGCCAGAATAGTAGTACGAGGATAAGGAATGTCAGGGAATGTTCTGACATTCCCTGACCTAACCCTAGTTCGCTATGGGGACTTAACGAATTGAAGGTGATTCGTTAGTTGATTCGCATAAGGCAGCACAGCGAACTAGCTCTAGTTCGCCTATGATTCGTCTCTGATTCGTTATGGGAAAAGGGTAACGAATTACCCTTGATTCGTTATGATTAGTTCGTTAAAAGAAATAACGAATTAGAAGGTCCGATTCGCTTCTTGGACTGGTTCGCTATATGGACTGATTCGTTAAGGAGTCCAGTTCGTTAAGGGTTCAATTCGCTATATGAACCAGTTCGCTAGGATAATCCAATTCGATATGAACCAGTAACGAATTAGAAGTTTAACATAATGACAGAATGGTCCCTGGACTTAGAAAAGAATGATTTAATTACAAAGAAGCCCTTAGACTTTAAGTAGCAAATTATTTAATGGTTCAAAATCCTAATGGAAGATGTGTTAAGGCAGTTAATGAAAATAAAATTTTTCCAAGCTGACCTGGCAGCTTAACCCCAGCCAGGGGCTCTGCCCCTTGGACCCCGCTAGGAGCTGCCGCCCCTAGAACCCCGCTGCCAGGGGCGCGGCCCCCTGACCCCCATTCGTTGAGGGTAATAATTAAACTAGAAAGACGATATGTGTAGTGATAGTTTACTGAAATGTATAATTATTATACAGTTAGTCGTGCACAACTCAAGAAGGGAATAACCGTAAACGGTGAACGCAACCGCATTGAGGTGAGTTTCTAGCCCCACTTCCTTGTTATGTTTTCGGGGCTGTGTGCATACTCGATGTGATAGTTAATACACTTACCTCTAGTGGTAAGTGTATGCCTTGTATGATGTATGTATGATGATTGCTTGACGGTGCATGAACGATCTTCGGATATTGCATGTACCGTCAGGTGGTAGCTAAAGATGTGATTGCTATGTATGATAAAATGCATGTATGAATATATATGATGTATGCATAATGTACGTATGATATGTTAATGGTACGTGAACGCTCTTCGGAGATTGCACGTATTGTCAGGAAGAGTATTTAAGAACAGGTGTAATATGAAGCGATGGAAGAAAAGGTACCGGACCTTAATAATATCCGAGGATGAAGGGTACCGGACCCTAATAATATCCGAGGATGAAGGGAGACCGGACCCTAATAATATCCGAGGATGAAGGGTGACCAGACCCTAATAATATCCGAGGTATGTAGGGTGAAACGCCCTTTATAATGTATGGTTAGATATGAATGTGTATGGACGAATGCTGATCATGATTTGTATGTAATGCGTACCTTCGGGCACGTATATGTGTATGAAAAGTAAGTTATGTAATTAACTAGAACTCACTCAGCGTAGCTGACTTTTAGTATGCACGCAGGCAATGGCATGGAATCGAAGATACTGGCATCTCGGAGAAATGTTGTGATGTTTTAAAGACTATGTTTTGCTTTAATTGACTACCGATGTTTTATAAGACATGATTTGATGGTTATGTAAAATGTTATGGTTGAAGTTTTATTATTCCGCGAAAGTTTTTATTAACTCTGATATTTAGAACTGCGTTTATGAGTAAATCCAACGCACAAAGTAGGGCTACCGGTAACGGGGCTTTACATATTTTATAACAACGATTGATTTGATTAGATCCGGGAAACGATTTCAGTAGATCCATGACGATTGTTAAGCATATATTCACATCGATGGTTAGTATTTTACATTCTTATGTTAGTATTTATGTGTCATTATTGTGATGTTTTAAAGTAGATGCTAATTTAGTTTTATTTAATATTGTAAAGGCACAAAAGAACCGTTATGTCTGTTGAAGCTTTTTTAGAAGATGCTGGAAGATTCCACTGTACAAAAGATGGTCTATCCGTAAGTGAATAATATCTTCACATCGATGGTTAGTAATTGATTCCAAATTTCAATTACATTCTATGTTAATTTTTTTAACCTATAATTTAGATTATTAACCTAGGTTAGTATTTTATATTCTTAGATTATTATGTTGAATTGTTAATTATTTATGTTAATTGATATGTTTCCTATGTTTAATGTGTAATGTGTAATGTTTAATGTTTAATGTGAAACATATGACACTGCTGTGAAACATATATGCGATGTTATTGTCTGAGTTATTACATATATGCATTACTTTTGTTTTAATATGCATATAACAACTTCACGGATTGCGATGCGTTTGCTACGAGGCATATGGATTGTTTCAAGTTGTTGTATTACATATATTCAATTATGAGAGTTATATGCATATTAACTACAATGTAATCAATGTTGGAAACTTAGCCTAGGCGGCTGAGTACTCGGCGCCTAGGCAGACCTCGACAATCTACTGAAGCGCCTTTAACCTACTCGTCCTAGTATAGTCGAAATTAGTCCAACTCGGGCCTAGGTGGACCGTCTAGGCAATCCGGATCGGCCTAGGTGGTAAATGATAAAATTTGACTTTTCAATAAAAAAAAACTAGTTTCACTCTCCAGCACACCATTCTCACTTCATATTTCAACACGTTTTTGTCCATTCTCCGACGAGTATGAAGGTCGTTTGATAGTTTCACACATCCAACGGGGTTGAGGTACAACTTATTATATTTTTCTTGTATTTGTGCGTGCTCATGATGTTCTTATTAGGCTTTTGCAGTGGCATGTTAGCAACAACAACTAGACATTTTGTATTTGCGTGTTCATGATGTTTATGGGTTTCATGTGTTCATCCGTTCATTTTGTGTTTCCTAAACTAGATTATGCAATTATGTGATTTTATGTTTCTTAGTTAGATTATGTTATTTTGGCATTTAAATTATTTTGTTATATAAATTAATTTATTTATATATTAGGTTTGGACCAAGAAAGTTATTTGATTATTGACGGTGACATGATGTGTCACTTAACAAATCTAACTTAGTTTAACGCTATAACAATAGTTTGTTAACAATGAGTTTAATACTAAACAGTTGAATACTAATTCAGTTTTGTTTATATTAATAAACTTTTGACATGAATATAATCTCCTAAAATATTTCCTCTATAACTCACCATGTCCGAGTACTCCCCGTCTAGGTCGAGTACTCCTAACTTCTTAGTCAGCCACCTTGTGAGCGCCTAGCGAGTTCTGCAACCTTGGTTGTAATACATATATGCAATGCTAGTTTATGATGTTTTACTTATATGCATTACCTGTGTTTTAAAAGGAAAATGAAAACTTCACGAAGTACGGTGTGCTTGCTACAAGACACATGGAATGTTTCAAGGGTAAGAATTAAGTTTTTTTAACCTGGTTTCAGCGATAAAGATATTAGAAAGATTGAACAATCAAAGCGTCTTAGAACATTATATGCCATTATTATCTTGCTTTCGGATGTCAATGTATGCAAGAAATGAGTGATTAAAGATGCAAGAAAAAACATAAATGGAACATGCATCGAGACTAGTTAAATGGGTGATTTTTTAATAGTTTTATCATGTTATTGTATTTGATGGAATCTGCGTATCAGTTGTTAGAAATTGTGATAATATTTGAACATGAACGTTATGGTATAATTACGTGGTTTTGTAAATTAAAGTGTGAAACTTGTAGCCAACTGTTACAGTTCAAACTCGTATTCATATGTGCATAAATGCATGTAATACATATATGCGGTACAAACATACATTGCATTTATGTAATACAAACATATAATGTTGATCGTATGTAGTATATTATCGAGTTCATGTATACAATATTTAAATGCAAGTAAAACAACAAATGCGCGTATGTAATACAACCATTCAATACATATATGCAATACAAATATACTTTTGCATGTATGTAATACAAACATATAGTATCTTACGAATGACGTATATTAAGAAATGCACATATACAATGTTTAAAATGTCTTAATTTGAGGAGTGTGCAACGGGTACGATCTAGATGGGAACCGTGTAGAAGGAATTTTCCAACCCAGATGCAGATCATTGACCCATGGGCGGGTCCGGGTTTTAAACCGGTGATGGAACAAGTTTTAAACGGGTTCCATGGAGCCGTTTGCAACAAAAGGAAATAGCATGCTACAACCTGTAGTGCAGCAACTGCACACTCGGCCCAGAGTTTTTGAATCTTATTTCAAGACTACTGCATAACATTGTCATGTTATAAATATAATTTACAATATGTAGAAATAGAACTAATCAGGCACATCAATGCACTACTACTTGCTAATTTGTATAAGTGAATATCGATTTGAACATGTTAATTTGTTACATCTTAATCTACTTAACAATGACAGATTGAATAGGCAAAACATCACTCAACACTTGGTTCATAATATCTCCATTGATCTTGTAAGTGTTAAAGAAACTGTATCTTGATTAAGTAGTACATGAACATATTTTGCTCTAGTAGAAATCCCACATTAATCCTCCTAATGCTAAAAAAAAGAAAACAATGTAACAACTATAAAATTATAGCTCATAAAGAGCATTATTCAAGTAAAAGTGAAAGAGATATGGCAATAGTTAATTAGATTATTTACCTATCCATTCTCTTCACCATAGCTGACAAAGAGCATTATGTAAGTGATTTTCATGTGTTCACGGATCTGTACCTGTTCCATTGAGTACATATCCGGACCATACCAATTTTTTTGCTGAAAACCAGTACTAGAACCAAACTTGTTTCTAAATACCGGTTCTTTTAAACGCTTTATGTGAACCAGTTACACGAGCTTCATGACTCTAACCCGTAACTTACACGCCCCAAGTTAACACATACGCAAATACTCAAAACTTGGTATTAGGGATGAGCTCGGTACCGTACCGGTACCTAAAATACAGATCCCGAAATTTGCAAATTCTTGGTACCGGTACAGAAGGTTAAAATCGGGATATACCGGTACCGTACAGTACCATACCAATCCCGAAACTCAAAACTTTGGTACCGACGGTACCAAATCGGTATCGATTTCAATACCGGTACCGAATTTACTCATCCCTACTCGGTATTATGCATACGCAAGACCTTGTATTACACATATGTAACACTATAATACTGCATAACAGGGTATTTATGTTTTTATTATTTAATTAAGACATATATGTTAAAACTAACAGTATTGCACATATGTAATACTAATAGTATGACACATATGTAATACTTTGTATGTATGACAAAGTATTACGTAGTTGTAATACTCATATATCTCCTAAAAACCTATAAACTCATGATTAATCAATTAAACTATCAAATCAATATATGAAGCAAACAAATTACGTTTTTCCCTTGCGTAATAGTTTTTTTGACCTAGAATCAACAAATGATGCCAATTTTTGATCTAGAATCTGCAAATTATGGTTGTTTTATACTTAGAATCACAAAATTATAGCCTGTTTTGACTTAGAAACACCAAATTAGGGACTTACAGAGTAATTATTGACTGTAGACTTGCAGATAAAACAGTATTAAATCAATTTAACAAGGAAACGATGAACATCAGTAAAAACACACACATGAATAAAGAAGATAGAAGTCTTAACTCAATCATACCTTCAATTCTCATGTTCAGTGGCTGAAATCAAAGTTGGATATCTAATTAACGGTTGCACAAGTGTAATTAAGCGTAAACAGAAGATCAATATTCAATGATTTAGGGCTCATAATCATCAATATGTGTTGATTCATGATCTGTAGGATTTTGGGGAAAGTCCATCGCACATAGGAAGGTCGTACAGGAAAGCCGACGTATATTAAAACTTATCGGAAAATCAAATTTACAATTATAACCCTATAGTTAGGAGTTCCTTAGTTCTCTCCATAAAAGGGGGTTCTCTCTTGATCCTTTTCCTATATATATATATATATATATATATATATATATATGTGTGTGTGTGTGTGTGTGTGTTAAACAACCATTCTTAATATTCACTATTAATCAAATGTACAAGCTATGTTGCCTCACATACAAATGACTTTTGTACTAATTTACTACAATGTTTTTATCGTGTCAGAGCCTCGGAGGTATGTCTAAATATCTCATGTTTCTAGTTCTCTCTATCACAATAAACATCCCCTGTTTGTATTTCTCTCTCATAGTTGTTGCGCCTTAGAGGACGGTAGTGATGGTGTTATCCGCCATCTAGGGTTTCCCTATTGGATGGATGCTTTTTGAATTGACATAGGTGGAAACAGAGAACAAAGGCAGATTTAAGAAACCGACACGAAGATGTTCGAAGACAATATTTACGAGGCTAACAGGTGATGTAATTCTCAAAATGTGTATTTGAATTTGTTGGATATAGTTTGTAGCAGAGAATTTTGGGTTCAATCTCCAGTTTGTAGCACGTGACGGTAGTCCCTTAGATTCAATTTATCCCCTTCAGAAACAAAAACAAAGGGACTAGGTATTCTAATTACAGCTTATTTAGGTGGTATTTTGGGGGGTTTGGGTTCTTTAATTAGGACGTTATAAAGTATAAACCGTTTTGAACATAGAACTTTACTTAAAAGTTCCTCTTCAACTGTCTATCGTTGCAGGTTTGTATGAATGTACATGATTCAACATTTTTTTTGGTAAGCCTATAATTTCATTTTCTTAGTTTTATGTATCTGCTACTGTCGAGAGTAATGAGATTTTTAAATCTCTTTATGTCCTATGACCGCATTGATGTTACATCAGCAGCAAGCATATGATCATGAAACATGGCTACACAAACCCACACATCATTCTGAATGAAATACTTGCCATTAGATGAGACCAATGAATGCTACAGTCAAGGTCATGGTACATTTGCAGTGAACAATGTTCAAAAGCAGCAACAATGTACCCAACCACGCCAGACCCGAAAGCAATGGCCAAAAGCAAATAGCTCTACAGAAGTTAACATATAAGTGAATATGACTAGGGAAACACACTAGGGGTTATGATGGCTATAGTCAAGGACAGGAAAATGTAATCACCATGCAATAACATGTTCCACTTATTTTTTATGTAACTAGATACCGGTTTTCTGTATATCGTGAACTCTAACCAACCCACGATAGTTGCCAGATATATTTGGTAACTAGGCAGCATATCAAAGTTAACACAAACTGCATTTCATGTAGTTGGCAGCAAACACTTTGTATGAGTCATGCCAATGAAATGCTACAAAAAATCTAGTAAAACAAAGAAAGTGCTACAAAAAGGCAAGTATCTATCCGTGAGCACACACAAAAATAACTTGCGCGTCGCAACGCACGGGTAAAAAAACTTGTTTAAAAAAACAAAAACAAAACCACCATAATAACGAGTGTTTTATTATCTTTTATATGAGTATCATATTGCTATATAAAAATTAATAAAAAGTTAGCGAGTTTTTTACAAATTGTGTTTTATCAAATTGCATTATACAATTGTGTTTTTCTTGTGTTTTTTTTTCATAATAGTTTTAATGTTGAAAAACACAATTGAGTGATGCTGACCGTTTCCTGACGACTTTTACCGGCGAATTTTCCAGGTAGTTTTTTCATTTGAATTTCCGGCTGAATTTAAATTTTTCATTTGAATTTCCAGCTGAATTTTCCGATTGGGGGGGGGTGGAAGTTGACGATGGATGGTGGTGGTTGTACGAGGTGGGTGAAAATTAAGTGGGTTTTTGAGATGAAGTTGGTGGACCAAAATTCCCTTCTTCCTAGTCTTTCTAGGAAAACCAAACTATTTGAACCCAACACGTAGGTTTGTAACCTTATTATAAGGGGGGTGGTGTGGTGCGTGATGGGGTTCCCACCACGCGTTATATAGCATGGAACATCGCCGTCGGTCCCCCCATCACGCATGATGGGGGAAAAACCATGGTGTTGATCACGTGTGATGGATTTGTAATATATTAAACACAAGTACACACACTACACACATTAAAAGCTTAACCATCACACCACCATCCCCACTAAATTCCATCACTGGTGATGGATTTGGGTGGAATGATGTGGCACATCATCATTGGGTGGTCAAAGTAATGGAAAAACCATCACAATGAACCACCCCCTCCACCTTATGCAACCCTAACTCTCTAAACAATAAACAAGTGCAAACCAATACATTGTTCAAACGTCAAAAACAACTTGAGAAACACAAATCAATGTAGAACTCACTAGACTCCCATAACTTTTGAGGACTAAAAACCAGTTAAAATTTCACAATTCCCCCATGAGGGACAAGAAGTAAACACATAAAACGGTCTTGTATACTACATATACATACACAACAAACAAGTACATAACTATATCTATGGGTCTAAACTCTACACTAAGTGCACCAAGATCATGTAGCCATAAACTTAAAAAACAAAAAAAAGGTTGTGTTAGAGACACCCCAAACACCCCTTAATAGGCGGCCTATAGTGCTATAGGCGGCCTATTAAGCGGTGTTTGCCTTATATGTTGTACCCGATAGGCCGCATATCACTATAGGTCGCCTATCAGGTATAGCTAACAACCTATGACTGTAGCAGTCCTAGGTTGTCATATCGCACCATATAGGTCGCCGCCTATAGCCCTATACACGGCCTATTGGTCCATTTTGAATAATTGAGCTCACCCGGCACCTCCTCTCTTCTCTTTATTATATATATTATAGATATACTAACATACATAAACACATGCAACTCAATTCACAATCACCTTTAGAGAGTCAAAACCAAGAAAATAAAATGTGGTGGTTCGACAATATGTTTCCTGACAATGAGGAGGAGCCGGGATACGCACCAAACGATCAGCCTAGGGCGTCGGGATTACCTTATTGAACCAAGTTTCATTGTATATGGATATAATATAAATTTGTTAGTTTGTTTATAACTAAAATATGTTACCATTACGTTTGTCAAGAGTATCACCATTACGATAGTAGGGCTGAAAAGTTTTATGATCAGCCTAGCACGCCCGGTTACCAAATCTGAACCAGGTAATGTATGTTTAATATAAAGTCGTTATTTATTTTTTTAACTAATATATGTTGCCGTAACGTTTTTCAGGAGTATTTCTCTTATGAGAGTCAACCTGAACAATTTCACAGTGAGCCTATGTACCAGTTACATGTTGGCTGGTTGGATTATGGAGGCCAGTCGTCTTTTTCGTACCACGTACCAGTAGAACTTTCACCGTATAATGAGGGAATCGAACATGCTGGGGGAACCAGATGATGAAGATGATTATGATGATGATTATATATGTGAGCCGACGGTTTCATATAAAACAAATAATGTAAGACATCATATGTTTTGTTTTAGTATTTATTATACTACTACTACTACTACTACTACTACTACTACTACTACTACTACTACTACTACTACTACTACTACTACTACCACTACTACCACTACTACCACTACTACCACTACTACCACTACTAATAATAATAATAATAATAAATAATGAATAATGCAGCCCATACAAGGCCCCTTTTAACAAAAGGAGGGTTAAATAGAGACCTATAGGCCGCGTATAGTGCTATACGTGGCCTATAAGGGGCCATCTCACCATCTGTTTCCTCATATGCCTCCACCATCTCACATACAAACAAACAACCGTCCCCTACATCACCACTGCTGTCCCCTTCATCACCACCGTCGTCCGTCACCTACATCACCATCGCCATCCCCTTCATCACACTGTCATCCTTCCTTTCAACACCACCGCCATCTATCCCCTTCATCACCACCGCCGTCCGCCCCCATCCTCACCACCGTCGTCCGTCCCCTTCCTCACCATTAATCGCCACCTCCATCACCATTCTTCACCACCGCCATCCCCTTCCTCACCACCATCAACGCCATCACCGTTCTTCACCACCACAGTCGCATTCCTTAACACCATCAACATCGGCGTTAAATGGTACGTTTTGTGGGTCATGGGTATCTTCTTCACCTTATTACGACGTGTGTCATGGGTCGTATGCAAGGCGGGGAGCACTGCCATTTCCGTGATCTTTTTTTTCGGTGCCTGCTTACCCACACGCACTACAACCTCGCACGAGGTTTTGCAGATTATTTTGTCGGTTACTACCACCGACAGTGTCTTGCGTCATTGTTGGATAGCCCGTATTATACCCAGCTTGCGATTTCATTGGGGTACGCAGAGCAGCTAGCTGGTTTACGTATCCCTACGATCGATCCGCGCCCGCCGGATCGCCCCCGTTGTACAAGCTTGCATATCGTGCAGTCATTTCCAGCACCTAACGGTGACCCGGTAGACCGTCCTGTGTTGGGGGGGGGGTGTCGGCACACGCTCCTTCCGTTCTGGTGCCTTTAGTCGAGCCTGCCACAATATCAGCTGCGGAGGTCCAGATTGTTGACCAGCCTGTCAATGAGGAGGAGGACGCAGGTGGGGACGCAGATGCTGATGTTGACGCACATGAGGTACGTGTCTATATTATCGTTTAATTTTTACTTTTAATTCGTCTATTTTATTAATTAGTTATTGTTTTGATATTAGCCACCGTCACAGCACGTCCCCGTACTTATCGCGCAATGCGTTTGGATTCTAGCACTGACGCCATTTACAGCACATGGAGCGGGGATGCTGGAGATTCAGCGGGTGCAGCTGGAGATGCAGTGTCAGCTTGGCTGGATCGCCAGTTACCTTGGAATTCCAAGTGGGAGATCAAGTTCTGTTAAAAGTCTCACCCTAGAAAGGAGTAATCAGATTCGAGAAAAGAGTAAAGTTGAGTCCTCGATACGTTGGACCATTCAAGATCATCAATTGAATTGGTCCAGTGGCATATCGACTCGAATTGCCTTCAGAGTTGAACAGAGTACACAATGTGTTCCACGTATCATATCTGAAGAAGTGTTTATCCGACGAATCATTGATTGTTCCTGTTGAGGATATACGAGTTGACGATAAGCTTTGATTCGTCGAAGAGCCTGTAGAAGTCATGGACTAGAAAATACAAAAGCTCAGACGGAATCGAATCAATCTGGTCAAAGTTCGTTGGAATTCAAGTCTAGGTCCTGAGTTCACTTGGGAATGACAAGACCAGATGAAACAAAAATGTCCTTTCCTATTCCTAAAAGAGTCTGAGGCCAGTCACACCTCCTAAATTTCGGTACGAAATTTCTTAAAGGAAGGGAGAATGTAACGCTTGGAAAAAATTTTCACTAATGTAATCATGTTTATCCATCCTAATTTCATTTTATTAATAAAATCTTTCTTTATTAAAGTTCTATATCTTGCTAAGTCAACAAAAAGTCCAAATTCCGGCACGAATCGAGTAAAACGTGCAAAAACCTTGGACAGCGAGCCAGAAGGTAATAAATCATTAGGATGATAAAATAATCTCAAAAATTCAAAATATATGCTAAAACATGTGAGACAATATAAAAACATAATTTAGAAAGGCTCGGATCGCGAAAATTGGAAAAATAAGTAAGCACGAGCCAGTACAGGATCCGGAAAGGATCCAACTCTAATTATTATCAAGAAAAAAGTTTTTATGGTCTATACTGTCAGGAATTTAATTTTGTTAGAAAGTCTAACAACAATTATTAAAAATCGTGTCCGTTTGGATATCTAAATCACGCAATACGTTAAATGATTAACCGAAATTAGCTTGTTTATAATCAAAATCATTCATATACCCCCCCCCCCCTTTGGTCGGCCCCCCTCTACACCTCATCACCCCACCTCAATTGTGCTCCAATCCCATTCTTCCATTTCACCCACCTAATGATTGAGTTTCTAGAAGAATTTAAGTTGTAAACAAGTTAGACCATCCAACCAAGCAATCTACAAACCAACACACAACTCTACACTCTCCTCTCCCTCTCCCTTAAAAGCTTCAGCCAAACGTCCCCTTTGCACACACACACATAATCAAGATTAATGAAGGTTTAGATCAAGAACAAGAGAGATAAAGCTACAAGGAAGAGATTAGGAAGGAGGCTCACCACTCTCACACTCATAACATCACCTTTCTCATCTTTCAAATCTCTAAAGAACAAGTAAGATTTGATTAAGGTTGATTAATAGGAGTAAGGATATTAGATTAGTTGTTCTTGTGTTTGATTGAAGCTTGAAAGTTGAATATATGGATAATTTGTGTATGTATGTGTGGACCGTATGTATATATGCAAGTGTAAGAAGGAAGATCAAACTCACTTATACATGCATATGTTCATCTTGAGGATCTCACATTGATTGCTAAGTTTGGTTTTAAGTTTTGTTGGACCTCTTGATTGTTTGAATGAACTTGATGTTAGGGTTTGTTGTTAGAATGAAAATTTGGATTTATTGTTGATCATTAGCTTGTTAGTAAGGACTTGGATTATTAAAAATTATTGTTATAAATAAACAAAACAAGAACTTGTACATAATTGTAATTTGGGGATTTTTGGATTTGGGATTAATTAGGGATTTCGGATGGATTATTGAATCAAGAAATGATATGGAATACTCTAATTGAAAATAAGATAGGATATGTGCTAGAATCAATAATTGATACTTGAAGATTAACAAAGATTGTTAAAGTTGCTAATTAAGGAAACTTTAATTTAAGAAAAGTTGAATTTTTGATTTTGATGTGAATACTTGATATGAATGTGTTCAGTATGTGATGAATTCCAACTTTTAAACTAATATAGGGCGCATGATTAAAGAATGGATTAGTTAGCACATTGATTGAATTAACCAACCACTTACTAGAAATAGAAACTTTGTTAAATTGTAAATTGAAATAATGAAACTTGAATAGAATACTTAGGATGCATGAAAATCTATCAAACTAGTTGAATGAAATAAACTAGGATTCATACTTAAACAAATTTGAAATATTGAATAAGTTAGAATTATTAAAAAGTTAAAAGTTACTATAATAAGAAACTTTGTTAGATTAAAACTTGGAAAATTCATAAAAATGCATAATCTTGTGATTTGAGTGATTTGTTAGAGATTGATAATGATAGAAATGATGTAAATTGATTTATTATAGTAAAGAACAAAATCACCTAAAAGCTAATACTTGATTCTTTGAAAAAGACATACTTGGATCATGAAATTAGATTCTTCCAAAATAGAATAAGAAACACTTTATTGAAAAGTAATATTTTGACTTATTATAAACCCATAATATAAGTTAAAAATATGGATTCTTAGGTTATATAATAATGTTTGTTCATATAAATAACAAACTTGGTTAGTAACATGTTAATAAACTTAGAATATGAACTAGAAGCTTAAAACTTGTTTAAATGTGTCTTAAAATATTGTGTGATCAAAAATGGAATTTTTGATGAATTATGTGATATTATATGTGTAAATAGTCCATAGGATAATTTGTATGGATTTATTTGAATTGTCGGTAACTTTAACGGTCAAAAATCGGCTTTTAAGCGTAAACCGACAAGACTATTAGGGACTGTTTTAGAACAGCCCCTAAAGTTGTAAAATACTCATATATAACATAAGTTAATATATGGGAAAAGGACAAGATGATAAAACTTAGTCCTGAACGGTTCGTGTCACGAAATCCAACACGAAAACGTTAAAAAGTTGCTATTTTAAGAAAATATTAACAAAAATGAAAACAATATATTTTTACAAAGTAACTCATAAAACTTGACTAATATAAATGTAACGATTATTTCTCATGATTTAAAAGTTACGAAAAACTAAATGGTTCGTTTTTAAACATAAAACTGACAAAACGGACAAGAATTATGAAAGATAATAGATTAATATTTTCTTAAAACTTTCCAGCAACTGAAACTTAAAATATATTATTATATTTATATATTTTACTTTTTTATTAATTGATATAGTTATTTAAATGATAGTTAACGGGAAACCGAACTATGTGTATTCGCTAACTTAATAGGAACTTATTTGCTTATGTGCTTGTGTTGATACTAGTTTAGGGTTAATAAACTAAAAAGATTTTAATAAACTAAAACCAAGTTTTATTAACAAAACGTGTACTAATATAGGACACGAGATTTTGGAACGAAAAGCTTCAAACCATGAGTTTCTCTATTAACCCCTTGTTTTCGAAATGTTTTTATTGTGTTTTGGGAGAAAATCATATTCTTTTATCAAATTTTATTGAAGTTTTTATATAGCTCTTTATTTTACAAACCGTGTAAAAAGTGAGGTGAGTCAACAATTGGTTAAATAACTGTTAACCGAATTAATAAGGGCACCGAAATATTGGTAGATCTATCGGGGTGACGCCCCCCCCCCCCCCATTTCCAATCGCGTTGGGTTAAAAATGGGAATATTTTGAGTATGGTATGTATCGAGTTATCAATTTTGATAGTCATTCACTTGTTGTATTCATTGCTAATCTACAATAGTACGATTTGTTTAAAGGTAAAATTCTTCGTTTTATGGTTAATTCGTTTGTTGATATATATAATATTACCATGTTAAAATGACGGTAGGAAATGTCACCACTGTTGCTTATGGTAATAGATTATGAATAAAAGAATGATTGTTGAACCATGATATGAAAATATATATGATATGAATTCGTTATTATATTACTTGATATGTTGTCACTTATTACGATTTTTCATGATGAATTATATGGAAGTCTCGATTGTGTTAATTTTATCATATTATATTATATATGTAAATATATATATATATAAATATATGTGTATATATGTATATATATATATATATGTTACGTTCAATAAAGAGAACTTACCAACTTACGTGTTGATCGTTTATTTTAATATGTTTTTAAGGTAAGTGAAGGTTTCGAGGAGGCATGGAAAGGAGGGTGGTTTGTGTTTGAATAATGTTGAAATAAGATTTTTATAAACCGTGCGATAGCACATGTATAAGACTCTGATAATGGAAATTATATTTTATTTAATAAAAGTTAATCTTTTATTATTAGTTACTCTATTTTTTTCGCTATTGGCATCTGTCACAACCTGAACGACTTAAGTCTTCCATTGTTTTAAGTTAAGATTTTTGGGGTGTGACACCTTACACCCTTCCACCTGACACCTTGTGTAACATCCCGTTTTCTCGTTTTGGTTAATAAAATAAAAATATGAGTTATTATGTGTAACATCCCAAAATTTCTAAAGTAATATTAATTATATTAGTTAATATGGATGGGAAAGTTTACTCGGGTTAGCGGAGAAATAACAAATAAAGTAGGAGTTAGTATGGGTCAGGCTAGAGCTGGATAATGGATATGGGTTATGGACTTAGGAAACAAGGAAGAGACCATGTGATTAAGCCCATGATCTATAATTATATAAACCTTAAATTCCCATTTTTCATTCATTTCACACATATTCCATACACCACCAAAACACACACTTAGCTCTCTCTTATCCTACTTTCTCTCTCTAGCCGAAACCAAGATAGAATACTGATCCCGAGCCAAGGTAATGATAGTATAATGTTGTATGAGCTCAAACCCGTTAGATTTAGTCACGAAACGACAAGTCGACACCGTTAAACCATTGAAGTTGCGAGATTCGGGTGGAATTGGGTATAAACCGAACCTAATATGAGCTTAGGGATCACCCTAGCTCAGATCTGGATTGAACGGGATGAAAAACGGTGAAAACGGTGGTGAAACGAGCGAGATCTCGCTTTTCCGGTGAGATCCTGGTTTTCCGGTGAAGGCGGCGCCAGAGTTGGGTGTACGAGGTAAGGATGTCAGAGAATATTCTCTGACATTCTGACCTAACCCTAGTTCGTTAGTGGTGACTTAACGAACTAGATGGCAATTCGTTAATCCATTTCGTTAAGAGGAAGTAACGAACTAGAAGCAGTTCGTAAAGTCATTCGTTTAGGATAAGTAACGAAGAAGCTCCAATTCTTTAAGTAGTTCGTTAAGGAAGGACTGACGAATGAACCCCAGTTCGTTAAGGGTTCAGTTCATTAAGGGTTTAGTTCGTTAAAGGACCAGTTCGTTATAAAGGTCTAATTCGTTATGAAAGATGACGAACTAGAATAACGAATCAGAAAGATAACGAATTAAGTTAGCGAATCAGGACAACGAAGCGGATAACGAATTAGAGCGTGATCTGATAACGAATTAGACTGTGATATGATAACAAATTAGACTTATCGTTATAGCAAATGAGATAGAGAATTAAATAATAATTTAAAATTTTAATGGAAAATGTGATAAGACAATTAATAGAAAAAATATTTTCCAAGTTGACCTGGCAGCTCGACCCCAGCCAAGGGCTCTGCCCCTTGTACCCTGCTAGGGGCTGCCGCCCCTAGACACCGTTGCCAGGGGCGCTGCCCCCGGACCCCCGCTCGTTGAGGGTGGTAAATAGACTAGAAACGTGATATGGATAGTAATAGTTAATTGATATGTCTAATTGTTATACAGTTAGTCGAGCGCTGCTAAAGAAGGAGTAATTGTTAATCGAGTTCAGGTGAGTTTCTAACCCTATTCCTTGTTATGTTTTCGGGGCTGTGTGCATACTCGATGTGATTAGTTAATACACTTACCTTAAGTGGTAAGTGTATGCCTCGTATGATTTATATGTTATGACTGCTTGTCGGTATGTGAACGATCTTCGGATATTGCGCGTACTGTCCGGTTAGAGATAAAGATATGAATGTTATATGTAACGTAAGGATGATGTATGAACATTACAAATGAACACTTGTCGGGACGTGAACGATCTTCGGATATTGCACGTATTGACAAGGGGTATGGTTGTTAAATGAATGATGTAAAGAACGCCTAGAGTGTTCTTATTCTATAGTGTAATCATTGTATATGTGAAGTATGTGTATACAGGTACAGGAATGGCATGTGAGTTCTACGTCCGACGTAGTAAGTTAGGATGGTGAATCCCTCTAACTTCTGTTGGACATAGACTTGGCAGGTGATGGCGTAGTTAGGGACTGCGGGCCTTATACGTGATATAGGTGATAGAAGTAAACGTAGATAGGGACGATGGGCCTTATACGTGTTATAGACGATATATAAGAACGTAGATAAGGACTGTGGACCTTATACGTATTGTAGATGGGCATCAGCATAGGAAAGGACGGTAGACTTACACGTGATGTAATTGTGTTGTGGTAGCATAGGGGAGGATTGCGGACTTCGTAAGTGCTATGATTTGGGCTGCAACATAGGGAAGGACTGAGGACCTTGTACATGTTGTTTATGTAGGATGGTATAGGGAAGGACTGTGGACCTTGCACGTACCATAATTGAGGAACATAGGTAAGTACTGCGGACCTTTTACGTGTTCACGACCTTGAGTACAGGTATAGACGGCGAACTACGAACGTACTCTCGGTAGACTGAAGTTAGTGATTGTAGATATATATATATGTATGTATGTATGTATGTTTGTATGTATGTATGTATGTATGTATGTATGTATGTATGTATGTATGTATGTATGTATGTATGTATGTATGTATGTATGTATGTATGTATGTATGTATATATGTATGTATGTATGTATGTATGTATGTATGTATGGTAGTAGGGTAACTGATTAAGTATGGGTACGTATCTTCGGATATGTATGTATTTATGATATACGTATGTGTTGTATGTCGCCTGATTAACTAGAACTCACTCAGCGTAGCTGACTTTTAATATGCACGCAGGTGATCAGGCTGAAGAGTTAGCATGAGGATGGCACGTGGCATGGACTGAACGGCTGGCATCTGAAGATGGAAGAAATGATGTTTTAAATATAATGTTTATATGTTATGATTTTGAAGAATAGATTAATGTTTTGTATCGAATGATTAAAGTTAACGTTTCCGCGAAAGTTTTATTTAACTCTGATATTTAGAGCTGTGTTTATGAGTAAATCCAACGCTAAAGTAGGGCTACCGGGATCGGGGCCTTACAAGTTGGTATCAGAGCAAAGTTCGAGAGATTTAAGCATCCTACATGCTTAGACTCGAACAGAGAATGAGATTTTGGTAAGAAAAGAAACAAGTTGTCAGTTCAAGATAGCCATGTGTCACTCAAGCAAGCTCAGTAACGGTAGGGTATATTAAATAATGTATAAAGATGTTCGCTTAATTGTTAAAGGAGGGATATATGCAGGTTAGGGATAGGATTTCTTGATTCTCTGATTGATTAACTATTTAAAAGTAGAAACTAGCACAAGTGAAATCGCGAAGGGGAGTATGTAGAACCTGAGGAGTAATGCAAATAGTTAATTACACTTGATTAATATCATTAGCTACTTACATTACGAATCACGTGCTAAATAATTCCATGAGTGATGACATTTGTGTTTTCCCTTTTAGAATACGATGGCTGGAGCAAGAGAGATTTATGGAACGGGAGGGCGTACGGGACGTCGTGGTAGGCCACGGGTGGTCCAAGAACCCTCTGTTGAATCAGCTGCTAACGCCGGGGGAGAAGAAAGTGTTGTTGAGCGAAATCCGAGTAACAACGAGGGACATCAACTTGACCCTGCTGTTCAAGCTGCCATTTCCCAAGCAGTGGCAACTGCCATGAAGGATTGGAATCCTGAGAAGTCTGCGGGAAGTTATGCAAAAACTGCTGAGAAATCAAGAGAGAATGGTAAGAAAGATGATGAGGGTGAGAAGGGTGACTCGAGCGAAGGCCAAACTGTGAAGGTTGATGACAGAAGGAGAGGCCGAGGTGGGTGCAACTACAAGTCCTTCTAAGGACGTGACCCGACAAAGATGACTGGTCTAGGTGACGCAATCGCTACCCTCCAATGAATAACCACAATGGACAAGATTATCCGGATTAGCGAGTACCGCCCTGACCAAGCAATGGGTTATGCCACACAGTTATTTGAAGTTGAGGCTATGTACTGGTGGGAAACTGTGGAACAAAGGAAGACTCAAGAAGAGATTAAGGCAATGAGATGGAATGACTTGAAGGAGTTAGTGATGAAAAGATTTTGTGCTGATGCCGAGGTTGAGAGGACCGAGATGAAGTTTCTGAATCTGAAGGCGGGAAAGATGACACACCGTGAGTATACTACTGAATTCAACCAACTGTCTAGGTTGGTGCCTGATATGGTTGACACGGAGGCTAAGAGAATCAAATGTTATGTTACGAGATTGCCACAAAAAGTCTGCATGTTAATCAGGGAAAATACACCTGCAAATTTTAACTCTGCTGCCGAGCATGCAGAAGTGGTTTACGCTGACCTGGCTGAGGATGATGTGGTGGTGGAGGAAAAGAAGGAGAAGAAATGGGCTACCTCTGCTAAGCGGTCTGGAGATGTGGTGACGACAACTAATGAGAGGAAGGCTAAGGTTGGAAGCAAGGATGCATGTAAGACGTGTGGGCAAGTGCACCAGGGAGAATGCAAGAATGGGATAGACAGGTGCCATCGGTGTGGAAAGAGTGGGCATTACTCTCGAGAATGCCTGATCGTCCGAAGTGCTTCAAATGTGGAAAAGCTTACCACATGGCTATGGATTGCAAGGAAACAAGGGCAGGAGGTGCGGAAGGGTAAAAACTTAGGAGAACTGCAGGGAGGGACACTCGACGAAGGAATAATTTCTTATGCAATAGTTTTATTTTGTTTTAATTATGATTGCCTAAGAACTTGTTTTGTGTTAATGTTTAAAGACTTATGCTTATCTGTGACGTGTATTATAATGAGTTGGTTATGAATGATTATTTATGTTGTGATAAAATGTCGTTATAGACAATAGTGTTTAATAGTATGAAAAAAGGTCCTTTGAAGGGAGAAACGAGACTTGAAACATCGAGGGCCTCATGGACAAGTTACCTTAATAGCTAAACCATGTGAACACCACTTGATGACTGCAAGTCAAGAGTAAGAAGGATAACCCAGGGAGCAAATACAATCCAATAGAGTACGTGAATAGGAAGTGTTCCTTTACAAGGAATAAGCAAGGTTTCGGGGACGAACCTCTTTAAGGAGGGAAGACTTGTAACATCCCAAAATTTCTAAAGCAATATTAATTAAATTAGTTAATATGGATGGGAAAGTTTACTCGGGTTAGCGGAGAAATAACAAATAAAGTAGGGGTTAGTATGGGTCGGGCTAGTGTTGGGTAATGGATATGGGTTATGGACTTGGGAAAGAAGGAAGAGACCATGGGCTTAAGCCCATGATCCATAATTATATAAACCTTAAATTCCCATTTTTGATTCTTTTCACACATATTCCATACACCACCAAAACACACACTTAGCTCTCTCTCATCCTACTTTCTCTCTCTAGCCGAAATCATGATAGAAAACTGATCCCGAGCCAAGGTAATGATAGTATTATGTTGTATGAGCTCAAACCCGTTAGATTTAGTCACGAAACGATGAGCCGAAAATGTTAAACCATTGAAGCCATGAGATCTGGGTAGAATCGGGTATAAAACGAACCTAAGATGAGTTTAGGGATCACCCTAGCTCAGATCTGAATCGAACGGGATGAAAAACGGTGAAAACGGTGGTGAAACGAGCGTGATCTCGCTTTTCCGGCGAGATCCCGGTTTTCCGGTGAAGGCGGCGCCAGTGTTGGGTGTATGAGGTATGGATGTCAGAGAATGTTCTCTAACATTCTGACCTAACCCTAGTTTGTTAGCGGTGACTTAACGAACTAGAAGCAGTTCGTTAAGTCATTCGTTAAAGATAAGTAACGAAGAAGCTCCAATTCGTTAAGTAGTTTGTTAAGGAAGGACTGACGAATGAACCCCAGTTCGTTAAAGGACCAGTTCGTTATAAAGGTTCAATTCATTATGAAAGATGACGAACTAGAATAACGAATCAGAAAGATAACGAATTAAGTTAGCGAATCAGGACAACGAAGCGGATAACGAATTAGAGCGTGATCTGATAACGAATTAGACTGTGATATGATAACGAATTAGACTTAATTCGTTATAGCAAATGAGATGGCGAATTAAATAATAATTTAAAATCTTAATAGAAAATGTGATAAGACAATTAATAGAAATAAAATTTTTACAAGCGGACCTGGCAGCTCGACCCCAGCCAGGGGCTCTGCCCCTTGGACCCTGCTATAGTGAGTTAATTGATATGGATAGTAATAGTTAATTGATATGTGTAATTGTTATACAGTTAGTCGAGCGCAGCTAAAGAAGGAGTAACTGTTAACCGAGTTCAGGTGAGTTTCTAACCCCATTCCTTGTTATGTTTTCGGGGTTTTGTGCATACTCGATGTGATTAGTTAATACACTTACCTTAAGTGGTAAGTGTATGCCTCGTATGGTTTATATGTGATGACTGCTTATCGGTATGCGAACGACCTTCGGATATTGCGCGTACTGTCCGGTTAGAGATAAAGATATGAATGTTATATGTAACGTATGGATGATGTATGAACATTACAAATGAACACTTGTCGGGACGTGAACGATCTTCGGATATTGCACGTATTGACAAAGGGTATGGTTGTTAAATGAATGATGTAAAGAACGCCTAGAGTGTTCTTATGCTATAATGTAATTATTGTATATGTGAAGTATGTGTATACAGGTACAGGAATGGCATGTGAGTTCTACGTCTGACGTAGTAAGTTAGGATGGTGAATCCCTCTAACTTCTGTTGGACTAGACTTGGAAGGTGATGGCATAGTTAAGGACTGCAGGCCTCATACGTGATATAGGTGATAGATGTAAACGTAGATAGGGACGGTGTGCCTTATACGTGTTATAGACGATATATGAGAACGTAGATAAGGACTATGGACCTTATACGTATTATAGATGGGCATCAGCATAGGAAAGGACGGTGGACCTTACACGTGTTGTAATTGTGTTGTGGTAGCATAGGGGAGGACTGCGGACTTCGTACATGCTATGGTTTGGGCTGCAACTTAGGGAAGGACTAAGGACCTTGTACGTGTTGTTTATGTAGGATGGTATTGGGAAGGACTGTGGACCTTGCACGTACCATAATCGGGGAACATAGGTAAGGACTGCGGACCTTTTATGTGTTCACGACCTTGAGTACAGGTATAGACGGCGGACTATGAACGTACTCTCGGTAGACTAAGGTTAGTTATTGTAGATATGTATGTATGTATGGTAGTAGGGTAATTGACTAAGTATGGGTACGTATCTTCGTATATGTATGTATGTATGATATACGTATGTGTTGTATGTCGCCTGATTAACTAGAACTCACTCAGCGTAGCTGACTTTTAGTATGCACGCAGGTGATCAGGCTGAAGAGTTAGCATGAGGATGGCACGTGCATGGATTGAACGGCTGGCATCTGAAGATGGAAGAAATGATGTTTTATATATAATGTTTATATGTTATGATTTTGATGAATAGATTAATGTATTGTATCGAATGATTAAAGTTAACGTTTCCGCGAAATTTTTATTTAACTCTGATATTTAGGGTTGTGTTTATGAGTAAATCCAATGCTAAAGTAGGGCTACTGGGATCGGGGCCTTACATTATGAGTCGGTCTAGTGTTGGGTTAAATAGATATGGGTTATGGACTTGGATTAAAAAGAAAGCAAGAAAAGACCATAGGCTTGAGCCCATGACCCATAGTATATAAATCATATTTATGCATTAATCCATTCATTTCCACCAACTCCATACACCATCAAAAACACACACTTAGCTCTCTCTCATCCTACCTTCTCTCTCTAGCCTAAATCACCAAGAAACCCGAGCATCACCCCGAGGTAATGATAGTATGATATTGTACGGATCCAAACCCGCTAGATCTAGTCGTGAAACGACGATCCGACACCCTAAACCGTTAAAATCATATATCCGGATAGAATCGGGTACAAACCGATCAAAATATGAGCTTAAGGGTCACCCTAGCTTAGATCTGGATCGAACGGGATGAAAGACGGTTAAAACGGCGGTGTGAAACAAGCGAGATCTCGCTTTCCCGGCGAGATCCCGGTTTTCTGGCGACGACGGCGCTGGAAAGGAAGCACGTGAAAAACGTGTACGAGGATGTCAGAAAATATTCTTACATTCTGACCTAACCCTAATTCGTTAGCGGAGAAATAACGAATTAGCGGTAATTCATTATGTTAACTCGTTATGAAGGAATAATGAATTCGTTAAGCAATTCGTCAAATAGTTCGTTATGGGGATATGACGAATGAACCCTCATTCATTAAGGTCCAATTCGTTAAGAGGACTGGTTCGTTATAAGGTCCAATTCGTAATGAGGACCGGTTCGTTATGGTAGCCAATTAGTTAAGGATTGGGTAACGAACTAGAAATTTAATAAAATGACAGAATGGTCCCGGGGACTTAGAAAAAAATGATTTAATTACAAAATAGCCCTTGAACTTTATTAATTTATGGATGATACCTTAAAGAATTAAGAGGTTAACAATAAAATAATAATTTAGAATTCTAATGGAAAATGTGTTACGGCAGTTAATGGAAATAAAATTTTTCCAAGCTGACCTGACAGCTCGACCCCAGCCAGGGGCTCTGCCCCTTGGACCCCACTATGGGCTGCCGCCCCTAGAACCTCGCTGCCCCTGGACCCCGTTCGTTGTGGGTAATAATTAAACTAGAAACACGATATGGATAGTGATAGTTAAATTGATACGTGTAATTGTTATACAGTTAGTCGTGCACAGCTCAAGAAATGAATAACCATAAACAGTGAACGTAACCGAGATCAGGTGAGTTTCGCCCCATTCCTTGTTATGTTTTCGGGGCTGTGTGCATACTCGATGTGATTAGTTAATACACTAACCTTAAGTGGTAAGTGTATGCATTATATGATTATGTATGAATGAATGCTTGATGGTGCCTGAACGATCTTCGGATATTGCATGTACCGTCGGGTGATAATTTGAAGATATGAACGATATTTATATAAAGTATGAATGATTGCTTGTTGGTACGTGAACGATCTTCGGATATTGCACGTACTGTCAAGTTATAATGTTATGTATAATGTACGAATGATATGTACGTATGTTATGAATGAATGTAAGAGATAGCCAGGTACAGAAGAAAGGGACTGAGCCCTAATAATACTCAAGGTAGAAAGGGACCGGACACTAATAATATCCGAGGTAGAAAAGGGACCGAGCCCTTTATAAATCTCAAGGCAGAAAGGGACTGAGCCCTATAATACTCAAGGCAGAAAAGGGACCGGACCCTAATACTATCCGAGGCAGAAAAAGAGACTGGATCCTAATAATATCTGAGGCAGAAAAGAATAATGTAAAGTAGAGTTTAGAATAAAGTATGAGGGTAAGTATGTATATTATGAATGAATTATGAAAGTATGAAGTACGTATGGAAGTAAGCAGTTATGAATGGATTGTACGCACGCAGGTTAACAGATGTGTATGCACGCAGCGTAGCTGACTTTTGGTATGCACGCAAGTTAACTGATTGAGACAGCTGGTTTGAGCAGGACATATGACAAGATTGAAGAGGCTGGCATCTGAAGATTTGTCATGATGTTTTGATACTATGTTTAATTTACATTTTAAAAGACAAGTTATGAATATTTGAAATATAATCTAGTTGAAGTTTATTATTCTGTGAATGTTTTAATTAACTCTGATGTTTAGAACTGTGTTTATGAGTAAATCCAACGTACAATGTAGGGCACCGGTAATGGGGTCTTACAAGTTGGTATCAGAGCGAAGTTCGAGAGATTTAAGCATCCTACATGCTTAGACTCGAACAGAGAATGGGATTTAAGTAAGAAAAGAAAGAATATGCTAGTTCAAGATAGCCATGTGTCACTCAAGAAAGCTCAATAAAGGTAAGAGTATGATTTCATGATGTATGTTGATGTTAGCTTAATTGCTAAAGAAAGGATATGTGAATGTTAGGGATAGGATCAATTGATTATCTGATAGATTAACTGTTTAGAAGTAGAACTTAGCACAAATAGACTCATAAAGGGAAGTGTATAGGACACGGAAAGTAACATGATCAGCTACTCACAACTGGCCACTGTTATTACCTGTTAGCCTTACTATCCTTGTACTAAATGGTTCCTTAAGTGATGACGTTTGTGTTTCTTTATAAAATATGAATGGCTGGAGCTAGGAAAGTTTCTAAAAAGAGAGGATGTACGGGACGTCGTGGTAGGCCACGTATTGTCCGAGAACCTTCTGCAGAATCAGCTGTTAACACAAGGGAATAAGGAAGCGCGGCTGGTCGAAATCTGAGTAACAACGAAGGATATCAACTTGACCCTGCTGTTCAAGCTGCCATTGCTCAAGCGATAGCAGCTGCTGCGAAGAACTGGAATCCAGAAAAGTCTGTTGGGAGTCATGCGAAGACTGCTGAGAAGTCTGGAGAAAAGAGAAAGAAAGATGATGAAGGAGAGAAGGAGGCCTCGAGTGTGGTTAAGTCAGTGAAGGTTGATGATAGGAGGAGAGGCCGAGGTGGGTGCAACTACAATACATGAAAAGGTTGCGATCTTCCGAAGCTAACTGGTTTGGGAGACACAATCTCTACCCTCCAATGGATAACCACTATGGACAAGGTTATCCGCATTAGCAAGTGTCGTCCCAACCAAGTCGTGGGTTATGCTACCCAATCTTTCGGTGATGAAGTAATGTACTGGTGGGAGTCAATTGAGCAGAGGAAGGATCCAGAAGAGATCAAAGCTATGAGGTGGGACGATCTAAAGGAATTGGTGATGAAGAGGTTTTGTGCGGATGCGGAGGTTGAAAGGGTTGAAATTAAGTTCTTGAGCCTGAAGGCGGGTAAGATGACACACCGCGAATACACCACTGAATTCAACCGCATGTCAAGGTTGGTGCAAGACATGGTGAACACTGAGGCCAAGCGGATCAAGTGTTACATTAGAGGGCTGCCACAGAATGTTCGCGTCATGGTCAAGGCTAGTAGACCGGGTACCTTTGATTCTGCTGTAGGGCTCGCAGAAATGGTTTACGACGACTTGTCGGCTGATGATGTGGTGGCGGATGAGAAGAAAGATAAGAAATGGGTCGCTTCTGCTAAACGACCTGGTACTCAGTTGTGGAACCCTAAGACAAAGCTGCCGAGAGTTTGGGTGAAGAGGTCGTGTAAGACCTATGGAAAGATGCATGGGGGTGAATGCAAGAGGAGTAGGAGTTCAGATGTTTGTCACAAATATGGGAAAGCTCATGGTGTGGAATGTAGGCTTGGGTCTAATGTGTGTTATAACTGCGGGAAGGCAGGATATTATGCCAATCAGTGCAGTGCAAAGCCCGCGTGTTACAATGTTACAAATGTGGCAAGACAGGCCATATGGCAAGAGAGTGCACCGATAGTGAGGCTGGAGGAAGTGGAAAGAAAGATACCAATCAAGCAAGGCCAAGAACTAGAGCCTACATGCTGACCCAGGAACAAGCTAGACAGATCCCTGATGTTGTCACATGTACGTTTCTAATGAACGGTCTCTCTGCTTCAGTATTATTTGATTCGGGTGAGAATAAAAGTTTCGTAGCTACACTATTTAGTAAATTAGCTAAAATGAAATGTTGCCGAGTGTCTGAAGCCTTTGAAGTAGAAACCGCTAGTGACACTTCGGTTAAAGTAATGAAAATGGTTAAGGGTTGTAAGATAGAATTAGAGGGACATGAGTTCCCTGTTACCTTGTATGTCATGACCTTAGGAAGGTTCGATGTGGTTTTGGGAATGGATTGGTTGTCTGAATATGAAGCTCAAATAGTGTGTAAGAGTAGGATAATAAAGCTAAAGTCCTTGGATGATAGTGCGGTGACGGTTTATGGTGAGAAGGAAATTTCTGGGCTTAATGTCATTTCGATGATAAAAGCCGAGGGTTTGTTAAGGAAAGGGTGCGGTGCCTACCTGACGTATGTTGTCAACGCTATGGCCGGGACGAAAGAAATGAAAGATGTTCCAATTGTGCGCGACTACCCAGAGGTGTTCCCGGAGGATCTTCTGGGGTTGCCACCGGAGCGGGAGATAGAATTCCAAATAGATTTAATACCAGGAGCCCAGCCCATCGCGAAAGCGCCGTACCGTCTGGCTCCGTCCGAGATGAAAGAACTGATGTCCCAACTGCAAGAACTCCTCGACAAGGGTTTTAATAGACCAAGTGTTTCCCTGTGGGCCGCACCAGTGTTCCAGACTCGATATGGACACTACGAGTTCCTCGTGATGTCATTCGGTCTAACAAATGCTCCTGCGGCATTTATGGACATGATGAATAGGGTGTGTCGACCGATTTTGGATAAGTCAGTTATCGTCTTCATCGATGATATATTGATTTATTCAAAAAAAGCGAGTTTGATCATGCCGAGCAACTGAGGGAAGTATTGGAGACTCTGAAGAAAGAAAAGTTGTACGCTAAGTTTTCGAAATACGCGTTTTGGTTGCGAGAAGTGCAATTTATAGGTCACGTGATTAATCCTGAAGGGATTACCATGGACTTAGATAAGATTGAGGCGATAACAAATTGGAAGACTCCGCAGAATCCGACTGATATACGAAGTTTCTTAGGGTTAGCTGGCTACTATAGGAGATTCATCGAAGGTTTATCTGAAGAAAGAAAAGTTGTACGCTAAGTTTTCGAAATGCGCGTTTTGGTTGCGAGAAGTGCAATTTATAGGTCACGTGATTAATCCTGAAGGGATTACCATGGACCCAGATAAGATTGAGGCGATAACAAATTGGAAGACTCCGCATAATCCGACTGATATACGAAGTTTCTTAGGGTTAGCTGGCTACTATAGAAGATTCATCGAAGGTTTCTCCAAGATAGCCGCACCGTGGACCGGTATGACCTGAAAGTCGATAGTATTCAGTTGGGATAAGTTTCAAGAACAAGCTTTTGAGGAATTAAAGAAAAGACTCACGCATGCTCCAATCCTTGCTTTGTCCGATGGTGACGAGGATTTGGTTGTTTGTACTGATGCTTCGCATCGTGGGTTAGGTTGCGTGTTGATGCAACGAGGAAAGGCGATAGCTTATGCGTCTAGACAGTTGAAAGTCCATGAGAGTACTTATCCGACGCATGATTTAGAGCTAGCAGCCGTAGTGCATGCTCGCAAGATATGGAGACATTATTTGTATGGCACAAAGTGTACCATTTACACCGATCATAAGAGTTTAAAGTACTTCTTCGAGCAGAAAGAGCTAAACATGAGGCAAAGAAGATGGTTAGAGTTGATAAAGGATTACGACTGTGAAATTATGTACTATCCTGGTAAAGCTAATGTGGTCGCCGACGCGCTAAGTCATAAGATTGAGGAAGTCATTGCAACAGTGAAGTTATACCAGCTGATTATGAATTCAAGCCTATTTGAAGAAATCATCAAGGTGCAATCAGAAGTGCTGATAGAGGAAGGATTAGTAAAGAAAGAGAGGATTTTGGTCAGCAAGACGAGTTGATAGAAAACGCGCATGGTGTTAAGACTAGGTTTGACCATATGTGGATTCCACGCCAAGGAAGTCTCAGAGGTCGAATCCTAGATGAAGCTCATAAGTCAAGGTATTCAATCCATCCAGGATCCAATAAGATGAACCAAGTTTTGAAGAGGGACTACTGGTGGCCAGGGATGAAGAATGATGTAGTAGATTATGTTATTAAGTGCTTCACTTAATAACTAAGCTATCTCGTACAGCTAAGCATCATGATACCATTTGGGTGATAGTGGACTGTTTGACCAAAAGTGCTCACTTTCTGCCTATACGAGAGGCCATCTCGTTAGAAACGTTAGCAAGTTTGTTCATTAAGGAGGTTGTATCTAAGCATGGAGTACCGTTATCGATCGTGTCTGGTAGAGATACTCGATTACTTCGAGATTCTGGAAGAAGTTCCATGATGCTATGGGAACGAGATTGAACATCAGTACGTCGTATCATCCTCAAACAGATGGACAGTCTGAAAGGAAGATCCAAACCCTTGAGGATATGTTACGTGCTTGTGTCTTAGACTTTGGAGGAAGTTGGGATGATCATCTGCATCTGGCAGAGTTCTCCTATAACAACAGCTACCATTCAAGTATTGGTATGCCACCGTTTGAGATGCTTTACGGTAGACATTGTAGAACTCCCATATGCTGGGGAGATATTGGTTAGAAAGAGCTCGGAAGTTTGGAAGTTGTTCAAGAAACCTCGTCAAAGTTCGATCAGATCAAGGCAAGAATGAAAGCTGCACAAGACCGTCAAAAGTCGTATGCTGATAAGCGGCGACGACCGATTGAGTTTAACGTTGGTGATAATGTGATGCTCAATATCTCTCCTTGGAAAGGAATTATTCTTTTTAGGAAGAGGGGAAAGTTGAGTCCGAGGTACTTTGGACCATAAAGAAAAACGACTTCGTCACAAGGTTATACCTTTGGTAAAGGTGATATGGAAGCACCGCAAAGGGTCATAGCTACTTGGGAAGTTGAAGAACAGATGCGCAAGTTTTATCCAGATTTGTTTATGTAATAGTTAGGTTTTGGGGACGAAACCTCTTTAAGGAGGGAAGACTTTTAACATCCCGTTTTCTCGTTTCGGTTAATAAAATAAAAATATGAGTTATTATGAGTCGGGCTAGTGTTAGGATAAACATATATGGGTTATGGACTTGGATTAAAAAGAAAGGAAGAAAAGACCATGGACTTGAGCCCATGACCCATAGTATATAAACCATATTTATGCATTAATCATTCATTTCCAATAACTTCATACACGATCAAAAACACACACCTAGCTCTCTCTCATCCTACCTTCTCTCTCTAGCCGAAATCACCAAGAAACCCGAGCATCACCCTGAGGTAATGATAGTATGATATTGTATGGATCCAAACCTACTAGATCTAGTCGCGAAACGACGAGCCGGCACTCTAAACCGTTAAAATCACGAGATCCGGAGAGAATCGGGTATAAACCGATCAAAATATGAGCTTAAGGATCACCCTAGCTCAGATCTGGATCGAACGGGACGAAAAACGGTGAAAACGGTGGTGAAACAAGCGAGATCTCGCTTTTCCGGCGAGATCCCGGTTTTCCGTCGACGACAGCGCCGGAAAGGCAGCGCGTGAAAAACGTGTACGAGGATGTCAGAGAATATTGTCACGCCCTCAAAATCCACTAACGGAGTTTTACCGTCAGAGGGTGTGAACTAACAGGATCGGAATCATCAGTTATAATCAAACCATAAAAACATTTAAATGAAAATAAGTGCGGAAGCGTAAAACCATAGAGACAACGTTACGTCACGCGGGACGATTTAATACCAAGGATAACAGTTAAAAGTAAGTTTGCATAGTTAAAAGTTTATCAAGCAATGCATGTTCCTAAACCGCGCGCCCGCCTCGGCTACCTGAGAATAACATACTAAAAGTGTCAACACAAGGTTGGTGAGTTCACAAGTTATATAAAAATAAATCGTTTAGCGTTTGCGTTTAGCGTTACAGCGTTACAGCGTTTTGCGTTAAGCGTTTTGCGTTACAGCATTACAGCGTTTTGCGTTACCAGATAGTGTTATGTCAAATTATATATCGATAGGTAGCTAGTCTACACAACAAGTATTACTAAGTGTTCGACACCGAAGCTGACTCGTTTATTAAGTGCCTTGTCACCAGGTCCTCCAGACCATGGTACGTGTTAGCCAAAATTACACCCGCTCGACCTCCAGTCGAGTTTAGCGTTGGGTGGGGTTTGTCAAACCCAGTAGTACTACTCAACAGTGACTCGCTATTCTAAATATTAACCGGTTCGATGTGTAGGACTTCAAATATTTCGTTTGCCACTTAGCCTTTACAAGTGATATATAATTTATAACAAAATCTTAAATGCGTTGTGGAGTATGTTATCTCCCCCAAGTGTTTAGCATTTGAAAACAGTTTAAAGAGGGGAAAGTGAAACTCACTGTTTGCGAAGAATTTCCCAAATTAAATCACCAAGATGCGCGTCACCGAAAAACTCTCTCTAACGTTCTAAAACAACAAAGAGATTTTTCTAAGTGTCGGAATATTATCGAGTCTCTAGACCCGGCACATAATACCTATGCACATAACATGTTTCGTGCTTCGTTCATGAATCGTGTGTGACTTTAACAAGTGTTTTTGTGACACATTACATGTGTAAGCAATCATATACGTGCCATGTATTCATAACGTACATTACTAGCAATTATTCCACGTAAGGGCATTTTGGTCAACAAATAACAATTAACTAGCCATTATTCCCCATGAGGGCAATTTGGTCAAATCATGGCAATCAATTAGCAATTATTCCCCCGCAAGGGTATTTTGGTCAAAACATAACAATTATATAGCAAGTATCATGTTTCGTGCATCTTTACACAACTCAGCAGCTAGTTTCACCGAGACAGAAATCCTACTAGAAAGATTGTACTATTTCACCGATCATAGCATCTCAATTAATTTACCAAAAATCATCACAGAAGCACATATGTCTTAGGTTTCCAGAACATATTTAATTATATTTTTATTCCACATAGTTTTCTCACAATCATCAAATCATTACAGCAAACTCATAACAGTCAAGTTCATGCGCAACAGAATGTTATTTGCAATTCCCGTTAAACGAAAAATCCAATAAATGCAAGACAACTTGGGTTAGGTTCCTAACTCAATAAGTCAACTTCCAGAAGTGGAACCAACCCAATTGGTCTCGTAGTTCATGAGATATAACATTTACAACACAACCTAACAGCAGGTCTAACAGCTCAGCTTTGCACAATGTTTTTTGTAAATTCATAAAAGTTAACTTCTACTTGTCCAAAAATTTCAAGTTTATATTCTTTAGAAACTAGACTCAACCTAGTTTACTGTAGTACCAACAATCTCAACAAATTTTCATGTTTACACTTCGTTACAGTCACTTAAACATCATATACGCATTCTGTCCAGAAACTGTTTGCATCCAAACTCAACATATTAACAACCTATGAACTATCATGCATTCATATGATCCTCTAAACTCCATAAACACCATCCATGCACATCAATTACATATTACATACTTGATTAGGGTTTGTGTTTGAACTCAAATCAAAGACACAACAATCAACATGCAACAAGATCAATACTAGTTATCAATCATCATTCATTCAACAACAATCATGTTAACTTCCTACATACACATGAAATCGGCTCACTAGGGTTTGTAATTAACCCAACAAACATCAAAATCAAGTAACAAGGATGTAAAGGATGATCAATTATACCTTCCTAGCACCTAGTTCTTCAATCAAACACTTGATTTGAGGGTTGTATGTGTGATTAGAGGTGACGGCAGCCGTGTGAAGCCAAGGGAGAGAGAGACCGATCGGGATTGTTGAGGAAAAGAAAATAATAGTTAGGGTTTGGTTATTAGGTTTATTTATAATAGTCTATGTTACACTTTGGCCCCTCCACTTCTAAGTATTACTTTTCCTAGCTTTAACTAACTTGTTTACATCTTGAGTTAGCGTTTATAACCATGTTATCACATAACACATAAGTCTAACACATAATTATCACATAATTACTGTTTTGACGTTTTTCGTTTATTCATCAATCGTTTGCGTCAACTCGTTTGCGTTTCGGTGAAATTCCCGAAAGACTACACATGTAGTAAGTGTTAAGCGTCATTTAAACCCTAGTTTAAATGTAATGAAGTGTGCGTTATAGATTTAGTGATCTTAAGTTTGAATTGACGGAGTTGAGTTAACGGAGTTAACCTGAAATTGACGATTGTCACATCATTCCCATGTTAAAGAATTTTCGTCCCGAAAATTTGAGTCAAGTCGTGATGAGTGTCTGAAAGAGTAAGAAAAAAAAATTTAGTTTGTCATATCATCCCCTAGTAGAAAGAAATTTCGTCCCGAAATTTAATTCATACCTCCGGTGATGTCTGACGGTTTGCCGGGTTTCGCGGTTTTCTGTGTTTGGTTAGCCCTTCAAAAAGGTGAGGATACTTTTTCATCATTTGATCCTCGCGTTCCCACGTGAACTCCGGTCCACGTCTCGAGTTCCAACGAACCTTAACGATTGGAATTTTGTTGTGCTTGAGCGTCTTGGTTTCCCAATCCAAAACCTCGACTGGTTCCTCAATGAAACGTAACTGTTCATCAACTTGCAGTTCCTCCAAAGGGACTACTTGGGTTTCATCGGACAGGCATTTCTTCAAATTGGACACGTTGAATACATTGTGTACGCCACCGAGTTCCGTTGGTAGGTCCAGTCGGTACGCCACCGGACCAATGCGCTCAGTTATCCGGTAAGGACCAACATATCGTGGGTTGAGTTTGTTTCGCTTACCAAAGCGAACCACACCTTTCCAAGGTGAGACTTTGAGTAACACTCGATCGTTCACTTGAAATTCGAGGGGTTTTCGGCGCTTGTCGGCGTAACTCTTTTGGCGATCTCGTGCTGCTGCCATGCGATTTCGGATTTGAACAATCTTTTCTGAAGTTTCGAGTACCAGTTCCGGACCAGTGATTTGGCTGTCACCCACCTCTGCCCAGCAGAGTGGTGATCGACACTTCCGTCCGTACAGCGCTTCAAACGGCGCTGCCTTAATACTTGCGTGGTAGCTGTTATTATACGAAAACTCTACCAAGGGTAAGTGGGGTTCCCAACTTTTTCCGAAATCCAATACGCAGGCACGCAACATATCCTCCAGGGTCTGAATAGTCCGTTCACTTTGCCCATCCGTCTGAGGATGGTACGCTGTGCTCATATCGAGACGGGTGCCTAGTGCGCTTTGCAGCGACTTCCAAAAGTGCGAAGTGAAACGAGAATCTCGATCAGAAATGATTGAGACAGGCACTCCGTGTCTAGACACTACTTCCTTCATGTATACACGAGTCAGTCTTTCCATTTTGTCCGTTTCTTTAATCGCTAGGAAGTGTGCCGACTTAGTCAACCGATCAACGATCACCCAGATGGTATCGCATCCTGTCGGTGTCTTAGGTAAACCCGTGATAAAATCCATTGAGATGTGTTCCCATTTCCACATTGGGAGTTCCGGTTGTTGTAGTAGACCAGATGGTTTCTGGTATTCTATCTTGACTCTGGCACAAGTCAAGCATTTACTCACGTAGGTGGCAATGTCGGCTTTCATGTTCGGCCACCAGTAAAGTGCCTTTAAATCATGGTACATTTTATCTGAGCCAGGGCGGATAGAATATCGGGACTTGTGAGCTTCGTCCATCACTAGAGTTCTCAACTCTCCGCAGCGTGGAACCCAAATCCGGTTCTCAAAATATCGGACCCCGTCAATCTGGTTTCAAGTTGCTTGTTCATGCCCCGCATGAGTTCTGATGGGAGATTATCATCTTTCAAAGCTTCAAATTGCGCATCGCGAATCTGATCAGGTAAGCTGGCATGAATCGTGAGTTGCAATGCTCGCACTCGTCTGGGTTTATCTGTTTCTTTTCTGCTGAGGGCGTCGGCCACTACATTGGCCTTGCCAGGGTGATACTTGATGGCACAATCATAATCTTTAAGCAGCTCGACCCAACGACGCTGTCGCATGTTCAGCTCCTTCTGATCGTAGATATGTTGGAGACTCTTGTGGTCGGTGTAAATGGTAAACTTGGTACCGTACAAGTAATGCCTCCATATCTTAAGAGCAAACACCACAGCTCCAAGTTCCAAATCATGGGTCGTGTAGTTCTTCTCGTGAACCCGTAGTTGTCGAGAGGCGTAGGCTATAACCTTCTCGAGTTGCATCAGCACACAACCGAGACCTTGTATAGATGCGTCACAGTGTACCTCAAAATTTTCCGTTCCCTCGGGGAGGGCTAAAATAGGGGCGCTGCAGAGTTTGGTTTTCAATAGTTGAAAGGCGGATTCTTGCGCGTCACCCCAATTGTACTTAGTGCCTTTGTGAGTCAAAGCGGTGAGGGGTTGAGCAATCTTTGAAAATCCCTCGATGAAACGCCGGGTAGTAGCCGGCCAGTCCTAGGAATTGTCGCACCTCAGTCGGAGTCTTAGGTGCTTCCCAGTTTTTAATGGCCTCTACCTTACCGGGATCGACATGGATACCATTCTCGTTGATCACATGCCCTAAAAAGTGAACCTCGCGAAGCCAAAATTCACATTTCGAGAGTTTAGCATACAGTTGTTCCTTCTTCAATAATTCCATAATTACCCTTAGGTGCTCTTCATGGTCAGCTTCGTTCTTGGAGCAGACGAGAATATCATCGATGAATACAATCACAAACTTGTCGAGGTACGCCTAGCATACTCGATTCATGAGATCCATAAATACAGCTGGTGCGTTGGTTAGGCCAAAAGGCATAACCGAAAACTCGTAGTGACCATACCGTGTTCTGAAAGCCGTCTTTGAAATATCTTCCTCGCGCACTCTCAGTTGGTGGTAACCGGATTGCAGATCGATATTCGAGTAGTAACTCGATCCTTGAAGCTGATCAAACAAATCATCAATTCGGGGTAAAGGATAACGGTTCTTGACCGTCACCTTGTTCAACTCCCGGTAGTCGATACACATGCGGAAAGTCCCGTCTTTCTTTCGGACAAACAAGACAGGGGCTCCCCATGGCGATGAGCTAGGTCGGATAAAACCCTTATCCAACAAATCTTGCAACTGAGTGGACAACTCCTGAAGTTCCGCCGGTGCGAGCCGATACGGGGCTCGTGCTATGGGTGCTGCACCGGGTGTCAACTCGATTTGGAATTCGACTTGACGAATAGGAGGGAGTCCGGGCAAATCCTCTGGGAAAACTTCCGGAAAATCTCGCACAACCGGAATATCTTCAATTCGTTTCTCCTCTGCGGGTTTCTCAACAATCTGCGCCAAAATCGCCGGATGACCCTTTCGTAGATACTTCTGCGCCTTCATAAGGGTAATGACGCTGATGGTCATGCCGCTTCTCTCACCTCGGACCGAAATGATCTCGCCGGAAGGGGTGGTAATGCGTACTATCTTATCGTGGAATATAATCTCCGCTCGGTTCTCGGATAACCAGTCCATGCCGACAACGACATCGAAACTACTAAGCGTAAAAGAATAAGGTCGATATCAAAGACATGACCTGACAGTTTTAACTTACATCTCGCAAGTACATGAGTCGTTACTATAGTCTTACCGTCAGCTAATTCAACAGGAAACTTAGCATCTAACGGAGTTGGAGTTAAGTCTAAGAGTTGACTAAAGGCTTTCGACACAAAACTCCTATCAGCTCCAGTGTCAAACAATACAGAAGCAAAACAATCGTTTACAGGGAACTTACCAGTCACCACATGCGGATCATTGCGGGCTTGACCCGACCCAATTACAAACGCTCTTCCCTTGCCATTGCTTCCACCATTACTGCCACTTCCATTACCCCCATTGTTGTCATCATGTTTCAGCTTGGGGCAATCTTTTCTGAAATGACCTTCCTGCCCGCATTCAAAACATCCCTTCGTCGTCATAGGTGGCTTAGGAGCACCCTTTGCCACAAGGTCTCCTCTACATTCTTTCGCTTGGTGACCCATCTTTCCGCATCTCTGACACTTGACACGGTCACACTGGCCAACATGATGATAGTTGCACCTGTTGCACTTTGGATATTTCCCAGCATATCCGCTCGAAACCTGCCCGCTACCGTTGTTGTTGTTGTTGTCGTTACTCGGGTTGTCACGGGTTTTAGTGGTCGAACCCCTAGGTGGTAACGCACCTTGGGTCACAGCCTGATCCGTCAGTTTGTGAGCTAAACGGATCGCTTGTTGTATCGTGGCTGGTCTGGAAGACGTCACCATGCCCTGAATCTGCGGTGCTAACCCATCAATGTACATTTCGATCCTCTTGCTCGGCGGATCCACCATCCGCAGACACATCACAGCCAACTCGTGAGAACGAGTAGTGTAGGCTTCGATTTCCGAACCCACCATCTTCAGTGACCAAAACTCCGACTCCAACTTTGAAATCTCTTCTCTCGGACAATACTCCTCTCGCATCATGTTTTTGAACTCCTCCCAGTTCATCGCGTTAGCCAGTTCCAATCCAAGGATCTGGACGTTCGAATTCCACCAAGTGAGGGCGGAATCCTCAAGTGTTCCAGCAGCGAATTTGACCCTACTGGCAGGGGGACAATTACACATCTCAAAGGCCGACTCGGCCTTCTCAGCCCAACGCAGGAAGCCTATAGCTCCCTCAGTGCCCTTAAACGTACTGGGCTTGCAGTCAAGGTAGTTCTTGAAGGTACACGTTCCACTTGGACCTCCAGTTTGGTTCTGAACGTGTGCGGCTAGAGCGGCCGCCGCATGGTCGTTCAGCAGAGTTTGGAGTTCAGCTGCAGTCAAGCTGATGTTACCACGTCCTCGTCCAGCGTTTCTTCCAGCCATTTCCTAGAATCACAGTATAAAATGTTAAACATGAATTTTTCTTTCATATACAATACACCATACATGTAATAAAAAGATAGGTAAGAAAGAAATAAGAAACAACATCACATCACAACCACATATTAATCTAAATAAAAATTCATGATTAAAACCATTGTATTCGCTACAAAGTATTTCCAATCAATCCTTAAAATCATAGAAAAATAATAGTTCGGATGGAGACAACCCCTCCATCTAAGTGTCATCATCACTAGATGTCATCGTCTGAGGACACCTCTGAGTGTGCCTCTTCCTCAGCGGTTCTTCTTCGGGTTCCTCCTCGGGATCTTCCTCGGGATCCTCCTCAGGCTCCTCCTCGGGGTCTTCTTCAGGTTCCACTTCAGGCTCTGCCTCAGGCTCGGCCTCAGGCTCTGCCTCAGGTTCGGCTGCGTTCTGAGCAAGTTGCATTTGTAAAACATCGCAACGCTCTAACGCTATCTCAGTTCGGGTCCTTGCTTCTTGGAGTTGCTCTTGCAAGTCCAATTCGTTATGAGGATCGGTTCGTCATAGGGACTGGACCCTAATAATATCCGAGACAGAAAAGAATAATGTAAAGTAGAATTTAGAATAAAGTATGAGGGTAAGTGTGTATATTATGAAAGTATGAAGTACGTAGTTATGAATGTATTGTATGTTGTATGATTAACTAGAACTCACTCAGCGTAGCTGACTTTTAGTATGCACGCAGGTTAACAGATTGAGACAGCTGGTTTGAGCAGGACATATGGCAAGATTAAAGAGGCTGGCATCTGAAGATTTATCATGATGTTTTGATACTATGTTTAATTTACGTTTTAAAAAGACAAGTTATGAATATTTGTAATATAATCTGGTTGAAGTTTATTATTCTGTGAATGTTTTAATTAACTCTGATGTTTAGAATTGTGTTTATGAGTAAATACAACATCCAATGTAGGGCATCGGTAACGGGGTCTTACACCATGGTGGTTGCCGTCCAACAACCGCCACATCACCACCAATCTTCCCCTTCTTCACCGTCCCATCATCCGATTTCACATAATCTTCAAAGTAGATTTCTTCACCAAACTTCAAACCAATTTTTAGCAAAGAAGAACTTGAACCACCCAGATCCATGGCGTTTGTGTTGCTACTTTTGTTGCTAGTTGATATTACTTTTGAGTATTTACTTTTAGTAAATGTTATGAGGATGAGTGTCTAAATGGCATTCTCATACTAGGGAAAGAGATGAGGTTTAATCATGAATGCTTTTGGCAGAAGAGGTTTAATATATTGTATTAACAAGAAACGAAACCACAGAGTTTAGGCATGACTGAAATCGTGAAAAAAAGAATTTTGGATTAAAACCTAGATTTTTGTAAATAACTAGAATTTTATCCGGCGCAGGTAAGTTGGTAAAATCCGAGCAATGGTAAAACCCAAGATTTGAGGCGGTAAGTCAACGCAAATTCGGTCGCTTTCCTGTTAAATGTTATATTGTAGATAAACGAAAACCAAAAATAAAACAAAAAAGATATAAAAATTGATGTGGACCAATGATGTGGCAACGGTTGGTAAAACTCGAGTGTTGGTAAAACCCAGGCTTTGAGACGGAGAGATTAAGAAAATTCGATCGGTTTCTGTCACTTCGTTATGGTACCAGAACTACGAAAAACAAATTGGGCATTCGGGTGGTTTGCATTACGTTTATTAGGGCATTGTAACTAAAACAAAACGTGGTGAGTCTACGTGGGTCGGTTCCCGTCATGTTTTTTTACGGTAACGGAACTAAACAAAACAAAATTATAATACAAAACATAAACAAAATTAGCATTCGATCGGTTTCGTTACATTCATTACAGACCAGAACCAAAAAAAAATGCATTGCACCAGTAAGGTGCTGCCAAATAGCTTAATAAAGTACTTGTGGCAACAAAACTAATATATATTAGCATATCTAAAAAAAACACAAACAAAATGACTAAACAATAAAAAAGAGAAAGAAAGGAGGTTTATAGTATCATATTTAACAAAAAATAAATAAATAACTAAAAAACAAAAAAGAAACCACAACAAATATGTTCAAAAAGGTCTCCACAACAAAAAAAAAACGACCAAGAAATTCAAACCATTTAGTGTCTCGAACATGCATTACATGGTTTTCCAAAACTCCAAGGTATTAACAAACCTAGCAACAGCCAACATACCAACATGTCACAATTTGTTTGACATCAAAATAATTTACATAAATACAAAAACTAATAAAATATTTAAAAAATCTTTTGTGGTACCAAACCTTTTAATTATACTATATATATAACTATCCATGTATTACACGGGTTTGAAATTTTTTTTCATAAATTATCTTATTATATGATTCTGGTTTTCAAGTTACAATAATCATGTATAAAAAACACATCAATACTCTTGAAAAGTTACAAGAACTGAAAAATGTAAACAAACTGCTTCTAAATATATTGTTGTCAAGTTTCAACATATTTTGCTACTGAACTGTAAGGCCCCGTTACCGGTGCCCTACATTAGACGTTGGATTTACTCATAAATAGAGTTCTAAATATAATAGTTAATTAAAACTTTACGCGGAATATAAAACTTTCATAAACATTACATAACAATTCATAACTTGTCTTAAAACATTCTTGTCTTTTATCATTAAAACATTAAACATAAAACAACTTGTGTCTTCAGATGCCAGACTCTTATTCTTCCGCCACGTGTCCCTGCTCAAGCCAGCTGTCTCATTCTACTCACATGCGTGCATACTAAAAGTCAGCTACGCTGAGTGAGTTCTAGCTAATCATATATCATACAATACATACACTCACCTTCAATTATGCACCCGAAGATACATATTAATTACTTTACTAGTTTAATTTCATTACATAAATTCATACATATGTTCATACTTTATTACTTTCATACTATATAATTACTGTCATTTTCTATCTCAGATATTATTAGAGTCTGATCCCTTTTTCCTTGTCTATCGCAGATATTATTAGGGTCTGATCCCTTTCTTGTCTATCTCAGATATTATTAGGGTCTGATCCCTCTTTCTTCTCTATCTCAGATATTATTAGGGTCTGATCCCTTTCTTCTCTATCTCAGATATTATCAGGGTCTAATCACTTATTTCTTCATCTTCGTATATACTGTCTTTACATTCTCATAACATACATAAACTTTCTTTAACCATTTATACATACTCATATGTTGTACATATATCTATCATACACATTCATCTTTCATATACATACCTCCATTGTCAATACGTGCAATATCCGAAGATCGTTCACGTACCGAAAAGCTTTCATTCACAATCATATCATAATATCCATCACATAAATCATACATGGCATACACTTACCATTAAAGGTAAGTGTATTAAACATCGAGTATGCACACAACCCCAAAAACAAACAAGGAATGGGGCTAGAAACTCACCTGAATGCGGTTACGTTCACCGTTAATGGTAATTCCCTTCTTGAGCTATGCACGACTAACTGTATAACAATTACACGTATCAATTTAACTATCGCTACTCATATCGTGTTTCAAGTCTAGTTATTAGGGATGAGCGTGGGACAGTACCCGTATTCATACTCGTACTTGTACCCGTTTGTACTCGTACCAAAAATCAATAAAAACACGTACCAATACTCGTACCAAATTTTTCGGTATGGTACGAGTACGGGTACGGGTATTGGTACGGGTATTTTGGTACAATACCTGTTTTTGTACCACTTTGCTTTTTTGTTTCCAAATTTTCGATGATATTGAAACTGGTACCGGTACAAGTAACAAACAACCTTAACTACTCCATGTATCGGTACATGCACAGGTACGTGACGGGTACCAAATTAGTACATGTACCAAATTGGCAATAAATTTAATGATAAGATAGTATTGAAGAACCTCACTGGGTCGCCAACTTTAAGAGATTTGTTTGTTGGTTCGCGTCCTGGATGTTATATTATTTAATTTTGAAAAAACGTTTGGTACTTGTTCCATAATAACATGGTTGGCGAATTAATTTTATATATTAAATATGAAGAATCTCAATTAAACCCTTGTATAATCCAAACAGGTACAAAATAACAAATGTACCCGTACCGTACCCGTACCTGTACCCGATTGTATCCGTACCAAAATTCAACAAAAATGAGTACCAATACCCGTACCAAATAAGCTAAATCGGTACGGGTATGGGTACGGGTACGGTACGAGTATAAGTACGGGTATTTGGGACAAAATTCTCATCCCTACTAGTTATAACCCTCAATGAACGGAGGTCCGGGGGCAGCGCCCCTAATAGCGGGGTTCTAGGGGCAGCAGCCCCTAGTGGGGTTCAAGGGGCAGAGCCCCTGGCTGGGGTTAAGCTGTCAGGTCAGCTTGGAAAAAATTTATTTTCATTAAATGTCTTATCACATTTTCCATTAGGATTTTAAATTATTTTCTAATTTGTTAACTCATTCTCTATAACGAATTAAGCCTGATTCGTGGTCTAATTCGTTATCCGAACTTATCGAATTGGTGAGCAACGAATCACCTGATTTGTTATCTGATTCGTCATCTTACTTGGTCTGATTCGTTAGATTAGTTCGTTATCTTAGGTCGTTAACTACTTCGTTATCTTGACTTGACCTGATTCATTATCTTATCGTAACGAATTGGGCGAGTAACAAATCACTTGATTCGTTATCTTATCATAACAAACTGGGGAACTGATTCGTTACCTTGCCATGACGAATTTCTTAACTAATTCGTTATCTCAACATGGGTGAACTAACTCGTTATCTGGACATAACAAATGGCATCACTCTTATCCAACTTTGACTCACAGGTCAAGGTCAAAATAGCCAAGAACACCCATAGTCAACCTACCTCAGATCTAAGATTAAACCTCTGATTCTTAACAAGATAACACGATTTAGGTACCATTGAACTCGTAATACCAGCGCCAACAAACCCTAACCCATCATTCATCCAAACATTCGTGTTTATGGGGTGCGATTTAGGCATCTATATTACGGGTTCTTTAGGTTAGCAATTAACCTATCAATCGTTAATGGTTTTCAGCAAGAATCATCATGTTTGGTTCATTTTTACCATATGTATACAGATATAAGATTATCTAAATGAATCCGGACCTAAATGAACGATTTCTAATTATAAATGTACCTTAAACGGGTCAGTTCACGAACACGAGCTGGTCTTGAGGTAGGTTCGGTTCGTTATAACGTTCTAGCACCAACAAGCTCGGGTTTTTGCCTTCGGATCTTGAGTTGGGATATAGAATGGTGTTAGTGTGTGTTTTTGATGGTATAGGCTATGGTGTAGAGATGGATAAAAATGGAAAGGTTTAGGGTTTAAAGGGTATTTATACTCCCTTAAGCCCATGGACCTAAGGCCCATTCCATCTCTTATTCCATCTTTTAAAGTCCAAGCCCATCATCACATAGTTTATTTATCTAAACCGATAAACGACACACTATAAAATAAACGAAACTTGTTTTATTAATCTTATCAGAATCAGGATCTTACATGAACTAACAGTTGCAATAGTTTCTATCAGTAAAAAAATTACCAAATGATTCAAATTGAGGGTTTAATGATATTAAATTATTAATCATCTATAACCAACAAAAAATAAACTTGTGTGGCTTACTTCATGTATTTTTTTCTAATTCATGCCTACGTTAACAATTAGAAGCAAGAGCAACTGCATGTTTGGTAATATCGGCAAAGAAAGTGTAATACTAATAAAGTTATAGGCATTTATCCAGGGCCGTCCTTGAGCCATGGCAGGGTAGTCGACAGCCACAGGCCCGACACCCTGCTAGGCCCGAATTTTTTTTTCAAAAACAATTATATGTATTTTATTAAAAACATGTGTATAATCAATGTTTCAACACAATTACATAACCATTAGTTTGGTTTAATGGTAAATGGGTATGACATCTAACCAAAAGGTTGTGGGTTCTAGTCTTATTTGAGACAATTTTAAGCTTATTTTTATACAAAAGTTTTTACATAACTTAAATCATAATCAAATAAGTTCATTTATAATTAAATTGTTTAAACCTAACAAAATGTTTCTTTTACTTAAGGCCCAAAAAAATTTTCGTCTTTGGCCCAAAATTTTTTTCGACTTTTCGGAGCCGGCCCTGCGTTTATCACAATTTTTTTTCGGTTTCAAACATGTCATCTTACTAAACTTTTAATTTTAGATTATCTAGACACACTTTACTCAACTCCAACGACATATAAGAAACTAAACAGTTATAGTGAGTTTTATATTTTTGTGTAAAAGTAAAAAAGTGTAACGAAAACATGTTTCGAACCAAAAGTAATTATATCTTAAAATAACCAGTTTTGACCCTAACTTGTACCGACCAAACTGGTTCTTATGCATTGCGCATAGTGACACGACCCGTCCGTTTTGCCAGCTATAAGAGAACACAAGTAGCAAATTTGACCTGTTAAAAGGTCAAATACAAGTTGAATTGCCCAAAATGTTCCAAGTCATACTAAAAGTGGGCATGTTTCAAGTGGAACTTGTTGTGACCCATTACATAAATTAGAGTAAAAAAACTATTGCAAATGTTTTATTCACGACAAATAAGTATCACACTGCAAAACAAACCATCATTCCTCCCATATATCTAACAATTTTGATATTCTTGTATATAAGATAGAATACAAACAAATCATAATAGTAAACAACCAAGTTAAAAGAAACATATTGGTATTTCAAACACCCCGCTCAAAATCTTACTTCTTATAATGATTTTGTATAAAATCAGTTTGTAACACCCATAATTACAACCATTTTCCTATCATTTATAATAGTCAAGTATACTTTATGACCTTAACTTGCAAGAGTTGAAAAAAATGAGTGTTCTGCCCATAATAGACAACACAATGTTATCACAACCAGAATACTCTTCCAATATAAGATGAATTTTACTTCATGAATATAAATAAATATAATATAAACATATCATCAAGGACAAAAGCACACACCATGACACCACTGTATTTTAGGGGTCAAACCAACTTCTATATAATCTGACCCAAAACTCTAGTTGATGCAAGTTTGTGATAATGAATAAGCACAATGAATTTCATTGTCAGTTAACATGTGACAAAAAAATACACATAATTATTAGATCTAAAAGAAAGAGTACTGATATACATTATCATCAATCAACCATTCTTCTTGAGTATTGAATAATGTCACTCTAGCAAAGTTATCAATGCATATAAAAAAGTTTATTATATAGAATTAATAGTTTAAAATAATAAAATGAGATAAACCATTTTTGTATTGCTCAGGGTAAAGACGAATCGTGACACCTTCTAAATCGACGATCACTAATAAACTAAAAACACACAACACAAATTTACACACACTAAAATGAGTTTCTAAAGTTTTACATACGCTCTTTTATTTCTAATTCTTTTTTTTAACTTTATTTACTACTATAAAATTATAAATAAATCACTAATATGGAATATTTAAAATATTTATTAATTGTTATAATTAGATAGTTATGACTTTCAAAGTTAAACAATAATGATACCACTTGTCATAAAATGGGACAATTAGGTGCCATGTGGCACAACAAAGGTTTTTGTTTATTATAATAGTAGATAGAGCAATAACCGAAACTAACTCTTTAATAAATTACATGAAAGGTCCCTATGGTATGTATGGATCATGGATTGGGTCTTTAAGGATTAGATATTTCTGACTGAGTTCAATAAGTTTGCTATAAGGTTGTATAAACAGTCCCACGATAGATTAGGTTAGCGTATTTCGTTAATCATAACTAGAGGGATCATATATGTACTGTTAACGAAATAAGTAACCCCATCCATCGCGAGGACTTGTTACTTTGCCTTATAACAAACATATGACTGTAATTTATTCATTGAAGTTCTATATCGATTTCACTAAATTTTTAACTTTTTATATTTCGATTTCGCACTTTTAGTATATCTTTCAATTACAACTGGAAAAATCAATTAACACACGTGTTAGGGAGAAACATAAGCAGTACAGATCTTGACTTTTTCATAGGTATAGGTTTGTTCGGAACAACAAAGGTACAAACAATCCCATGATCCATATGTTTGTAATCCACATTTTATCACATAAAGGTAATAAATCCTCACAAGAACATCTTCGTTGTTTTGTGAGTACCATCTTTAATTTCGATGTAGATCTTCTAAATGTTGTCATTAAACATACATTTTTATTCCGAAAAGTTGTAAAACCAATTCCGTATTTGACAACGGGTTCTACCATAGATAAGAGAAACTAATAGAACCTGTAATTAACGGGATTATATTTAATGATATGAAACGTGGGTTCATGCTCTGCATGTGGTTCATCTACGTTTACTAAGAAATAATATATAAATTTTTTTTAATCGAATTACATTAAATGTTTTCATTATTTTTATTTTCAGGGTGCAAAGCAAATTAAGATGTCTAAGATAATTCTTGCATCAGTAGCAGCTACTGTATTTGGGTTCACAATGGATTATATTGTTTCCACCAATAAGCTTTTTGGAGGTAATATAATATTTAAGTGTGTTTATTTTATAGAATATATCTTACATGTTTTATAATTAGCTCACTCAGTTCAGTAAATGTTTTTTATGTTAATATCTTCTTTTAAAACGTAATTTGATAAATAATAGAAAATCAAAGTTTGTTAAATTTTCATTTATAATGGCAAATAAACCTTCTTATGATATTTCCATAAGCTTAGTTAATACACATTTTGTATAAAATGTAAATATATAGTTTGCGTATTTTGGATAGGTACAACTCCGAAAACAATGAGCCAGGAATGGCATGACGAAACCGAGAGGATGAAAAACGCATGGCCTCGCACTGCTGGACCTCCGGTTGTCCTAAACCCTCTCACTCGCCAAAATTTCATTGTCAACTCTCGTGATTAATTCAGTTCTGAAACCATGCATGTTTTTAGCATGAATAAGGTCTGTCATAAACGTTGTGATCGTCTGTTAAATCTAGAGTTCCAAGTAACTTTTGATGATTAACTTTTTATTACTTTTGTGTTTGTTATCTCAATTAAATAAAATTAAGTTGCATCAATGATGCTTTGTATAAGGTAAGCATACTCCATGTATTATTTTATTAACTATATATATAAGACAAGACGGGTGTTAGAGGTGTATGTAGTTTTACGGAGGAATGTAAAATGAACTGGACTAAACAAGGATTGTCACCTCAAACAGTAAAGAGGTAATAGAGATTTAAAAAGAATGTATCATATTCCAACAAACTTTTTCTCAAGCATCTTCATGTAATGTCTGTTTGTCATGATATGATCTCTTGACTTTTAAAACTTGATGATTGAGCTTGTCTTGTTGACATTATATTGCATCAAAGATGTAAGCTTTGCGTCTAGTTTCATGTGAAGTGAAAATCAATCATCCAATTTCTTAGGTTAGGGTAAATATATATACCTTTTCATATGTATGAACCAAAGCAATTGTTCTATCAAGAAGATGATCTGTGAAACTTCATGTATTTTTCATCTGCTCAAAAAACCATTTAGTTTGCTCAAGAGATTCAACTTCCTTTAATCATATACGAAGGCAAAGAATCTAGAGGGTGAATCCATTTTGATACAAGACCTTTAAACGAGCCCATTTTGGTCAAATTTATAACTTTTTCTAAAAACAAACTGATACTTTTTCTTCAAATTAAAAGTTGTTTCAGCTTAACATCCAACAAATACAACAAATGAACAAAGTAATCATGTTTTCCCAATGAGTGATATGGTCCCCGTTTCCGTTGAATATCACGCTTATACATGACTTCGAACTCTTTGAAACAATTCAACTTCAACATCAAGATACGCAAGAATCACTAGCAAAAGCCAATTCACACACAAGAGCAAGATGATCACTTCCCCACATCTACAAGAAACAAAGCCATGAAAGAAAACACGAGATATGAAAATCAACATTCATGACATGTGCATACTTTACTTGGAAGCCCTCTCGTTTTCTCTAAAACTTCAATTGGTAATGTTTCAAGAACTTTTACAGGAACAAGGTCCTCGGTGTGCCTGGAACGCTGAGATCTTAGAATTAATCTTAACCAAAAAAACATAGAGAGAGAAAATTGCTCAAAAGGTCCCTGCGGTTTGACCATATTGCAAGTTTGGTCAACCTATTTTCAAAATTACAAATTTAGTCCAAATACTTGTGAGAGGGTTTCACGTTTAGTCCCCACCGTTAATCTCAGAGCTCCAAACGTCAACTTCATCCCCTTCGATCAGGGCAAAATCAAAGATTTAACGCATAATCAAAGGTGATTAAAAGTCACCTAACGGTGGGGCCTAAACGTGCAACCCCTCTTAACTAAGTTTGCAACCTTTAAGATTTTGGGACCAAACTTGCAATATGATCAAACCACAGTGACCATCTGTGCAATTTTCTCTAAACAAAAGACTTAAACATACCATATGTAATCAACAGTGCCCATAAATTTTGAGTGAAATGATGTCGCTAACGGTTCTCCATGACTATCTCTAGTCAAATAGCTAGCCTGAAAAATTAAAAAAATTATCATATTAATTCATATCCTTTTAAATGTCACGTTTTATTACAACTGATTATCTGATTCTGCTCATTGGGTATCATGTATTCACGTTATCACTTTCAAAACACAATTTTAAAAGCTAAAACTTACTGGAACACCATGGTACGCACTATTTAGTTTTAAGTTGTGCTTAAGGTAACTTGACTCTTCAGATCCTGTTGCTAGCCTTAGTTCTTCTTTGCTCCACCTATTATTGATAATAATAAAAGTATTTAATAACATATCTGCATTCTAAGAGTTCAAAAACAAAAGAATGTATGCAGACCTAGAAGAGCAATTACGTTGAGACCCAAACCTCGGGTAATCCATTGGACAAATCTGCCCAGATATTTTTTTCCGTTCATGATTTTGGACGTTCAACTGCAACAGAAAAGATAAAAGATGTAAATATCACACCATTGCATTTTATAATGTGTACTATATGTCTATATTAAAGAGGATTAATTTCATATATGCCCTGACAAACTTGAAAATTTTCAGATAAACCCAACCAAAACTAAAAATATCATTTAAACCCAACTTTTAATAATTTTTTTCTTAACGACCATTTTACCCCTTTCCATTATATTTGTTTAAACCCTATTTTTATTTGAATTTTGATCGTCATCGACAATAAGCAAGTGAAGCGAACCATCGTCTCTCCTCTTTTGTTCTCTCGATGATAGATAATCAAACAATCGAATCTGTGTGTTCGAATCAGATAATCGAAACAGGTATAAGCGCATGATAATTAAACGATAAGCAATCTAATATTTTGAGAAAACTATTGTTTATGTATAAATAAAAAAATTTGAAGTTAAAGATGGCCATATATGAAATTTTAAAGTTTCAGAAAAATAAGGACAAAATGATCATTTATTAAATTGTTTTTAATGAATTGGGTATATTTGATATTATAATTACTTTGTGAGGGCATATATAATATTTTTTTTAGTTTTGCATGGGTATACATGATATCTTCCAAGTTTGTAGGGGTATTAAAGAAAGAGGAAATGAAGTACAACAAAAATATCACCGAATTTGTAAGTGGTGTGAGTTAAAAGTAAAAGAATTTAATTCATTCTAGCATCGCACGCACCTCAGATGAAGCTATGAACTGATAAATTGCACTCTGAAAAAAATAATCACAATGATTAACGAGATAAAATAAAATATAATTAGAAGCCACCTAAGCATCGGTACCTGAGGCATGCTATTTAAATCACCACCAAGTACTACAGGTATATTGCCCCATGTTTGTGAAAGTTTATGAGCCTTATTAAGAAACAACCGAATCTGTAACAGAGATATATTATAAGATTAAAACTAAACAAATATGTGGTAAGAAAATGTTATCTAAATATGTAACCAAAATATAAAAATGCAAGGACTTAAGCAAACAAATAAACTAGTTGCAGATATACCTGACCGAGCTTAATGTCTCCACGACTAGGGTTGAAAAGCACATGTGTATTTCCAACCAATATGCTTCGAGAGGCTTGTGCTCTATAGATATATGTAAAACAATTATCTTTTTGCGATTTGATGGATGTTAAAGTTTAAGGAAACAGTAAAGCAAAAAAGAATGCATCATCAAACCACTAATAATATAATTAAAAACAAATATTTGCTAGATTTATGTTATGTGCGATGAATGTGCCTTAGAGTTACACAAATTAGGTTTCACGTAACAGGCACATTTTACAGAGATGTAGAAATGGAAAAAGTGCTTCCATTGTAAAGTGAAAGAAAAGAACTGAAACTTACGTCAAATTTTCAATATCATCAATTTGTTTCTTGTTCCCATTCATCTGTGTGTGTTGGAGAGCAGAGGTCATAATTAATAATCAAAATAAATTTGAAACACTCACAAGCTATACTGGATGTACATATCATCATATTGGAAGGTAATTCTAAACTTGATTTCTTACTTTTTTAATTAAATTAAAATCAGAGTGCAACAATTTATTATTTGTTCACACTTGTAATCCCTCGAGAACAAATATTGTCTATATAGCCTTTTTTCATACCTTTAGAACGCAAAACTGAGCAACACTGTCGCGAAGGCCAAACCGCGTGAACTCAATGTTGTCCTCATGTACTAGAGAAAATCTGATATCAAGAATGCAGCATATTTAGATAACAAATAAATTAATATATACATACTCATATTATATAGCAATAAAAATGCTTACAACTCATCTTTCCAAAAAATAGCACACCCATCACGTGCTTCCCCGGTACGAGGCTGGTAAACTCCTCTAAATCCATCTTTGTGTAGCATTTTACTCAAATCATCAAACCGGTCAACCTCCTGCAAAGGTCAACCAAACATATTAAGAATGAGATTGAAATTGAGATTTCAACTCCATCAAATTCTGTGAATGAAACGAATTTGGCCACAGATTTTTTTCAATATTTAACATTATGATTAGTATAGTTTTCACGTTTTTTTAACTTTAAAGTTTATCCACAGCTTTTATTTTTGATTTTTGAAGAATTACATTTCGACAAAAGTTCTATTCAAAAGCGAACGGGTCAAATATAACTGATACTTTTGTTCATTGTCCATGTCCTCAAGGACGATAAAAATCACGATGGAGGTCGCCATTCAAGGCATTTGGGGCGGTCTCAACGGCACCAATCACACCTATTTATACGGATTGAAAACACAAGTATACGGATTGAAAACACAAGTATTATAATAATAGCAATTAAGTTAAATAGTAAACATTTTAAGAGTAAGAAGAGAACTCGCCTGAAAACACAAGACGGTCGGATTATAGCGATTGATCTCGTTACATAAAAGCCTTCTTCTGTAATCCCATCTCATGTATTTAGGGACGACATCAAAGTACAAATCCTTATGCTTAGAAGCATTTTCAACACCCAGAATATTATAGGATACAAATACAAACTTATCTGCAGTATGTATATAAACCCACCCCTTATAGATTGCATAAACAAACAAACAAATAAAGATAGATGGGATGGGATGGGATGGGTAATTAGGTACCTACCTGTGTAATTATTATTATTATTATTTGAAAAAACCCATTTGCGATATGCTTCATCATCATCATCATCATCAACTAGTAGTAGACGGTGTTTGTTCTTGCGCTTGAGTGATTATGATTGGCGGTTGGGGTTAACTTCTTTCGTTTCTTATTAGTAGAATATGAAACATTCTTCTTCTTCTTCTTCATGATTGGGCAGACAAACCAAGTTTCTGAGGAGCATGTAGGGTTTCTACCCTGCAATCTGGTTAACAAAACACACAGGTTTTTGGTTTCAAAATCGGTTTGGGTTCGGGCTGGTGGTTAACGTAATCAAGGATATTTAGCCAGAGGAAATATGTAAAAATTCTTTAAAATTTAACTTTGATTATTATAATTTTGTTTTTATAATTGTATTTCAAATATCATGTTGCAAGTTATATATATATTTACTAGGTTAACGACCCGGATGATACACGGGTATGATAAACTAAATTTGATTAACAGTTACAAAAAAATTAGATGCGTTCAAAGCGAACCTGATAAACCACCTCCTAACCGACTACGTGCTACTTTAAGTGAGCATGCTTAAAGCAAAGAATCTAACTCAACCAACCAAACCTAACATATAAAAGAGAAGACGTTTAAAAATCAAAACATAGCAATAATCAGTTTCTAACACAAACTTGAACTTGTTCATATTTAGTCTTCAGTAGAACTTCTTCATCAACCTTGGATAGGACTTTAGATAATCCACCTTGGATAAGACCTCTAAAAAGTTACGACCGCATACAAAAGCTTTTCATAGGTGTCATAAGCATTAAGATCAACTTTTCTACCGATTGGGGCACCTTTCATATTGATCTTCACAAAAAACCCTTTTTGGCAATTTTTGACCGTTTTTTTCGTTATGAACAACGTTGTTCGAAACGACAACATTTTAAGAATCAGAAACATGAGCTTGTTTTGAGCTGCTACTTGCAAGATCAAATTTTAAAAAAAAAACCCATGAAATTTTACAGCTAAAATTAATGAATCTGTTGTTGTTAAAATACTGGTGGTAAACCCATGATACTGTAAAATTTTAATAACTGATGTTGGGTGTAGATTTTATTATCCTCGGAATTGAGCATAATTTGAAGATGTTGACTTAAGCTGTTATTCTGAGGAAGGTACGTTGACTAATTCAATTGTCCTATATTATCTAATTGTTTTGCAGATAAGAGCACGTGTTAAATATGTTTGTAAGAACGTGGATTGCAACGGAATACTGGTTGAACTTCGTCAACAAACAACGTGGGCAGCAACGGCTTGTTAAAGACTTAGTCTAGGGTTTCCGGAATAATCGGAATAACAGTTGTAATCTTCTTATTATAATTTCGAGCTGATAGTATCAATAGGTCACACACAATTCACTGTTTAGCTACTATTACTCATTGTATCACTTAGCTCACGATCACTTGTCAGCTCCAACCTTTGTAATCACCGATTTTGTTATTAATAATATTGACGGTGATAGTTTTCACCGTCCGGGGGTTTTTTGTGCCGGAGATCATAATAATCAAGCGTAATTCGACTAAAAGTTAAGTTCATAATCTTTAACCGAACAGATTCGACTAAAGATTACGTTGTAAACTCTTGACCGAAACGAAGATTATCATAATCAAGGGTTTTTTCCCTCGTAATCACATCCTAGTGTTCAATCTTTTTACCACTAAGCACCTCGCCTCACGCACTAATTTGATCAAAAGTTAGTTTGTTAATTTTTTACCGAAACAATTTGGCGCCCACCGTGGGGCAAACGGTGCTTTGATCATTATCAACTTTCAAACTAAACCCTACTTTCAATATCCATAACATGTATTCCCAACCAAAGATTGTTTCTTCTTCTGCCGCAGCCTCGAATTCCTCCGGGAAACCTTCCATGCCTCCTCCTCCCACTGTTTCTGTTATTCGAAAGAAACCTGATAACATTCAGAAGAAAGCTGCTACTCCAGTATTTTCGGGAACGAGACCATCCCCCCAGGATCCCGTTATGGTATCTAATAATGAACTTTTGTCTATTTATAAGCGGTTACATGAACAGATGGATCGCCAGAACAAGACCAACCAGATGCTGGTGAAGGAACTAGAAGATATTAGAAAAGCCAAGAAGCCGGCGGAAGAATTCACGCCATTAATCCGGAGATCTCTGGATTTCACTCCTCCAGGATCCTCAGGATTGGTGCGTCCAGAGCCAACCACGGCGTACAACCCTGGATCCTCGCTCTTCTAGCACTCAGGGTCTGCAAGATTGCACTTACCTGGACCTCAAGGATACCCGTATGCGTCATCTGCTGGGCCTAATCAACATGCAGGATCCTCAAGATTGTCGCAGTCGGAAGGATCCTCAGGATTATTCCAACAGTCCGGATCCTCAGGATTGTTCCATCAGGCTGGTCCTTATCAGCAGGCGTTATCCTCAGGATTGTCACAGCAGGGAGGATCCTCAGGTCCTTATCAACAGGCGTTATCCTCTGGATTGTCGCAGCAGGGAGGATCCTCAGGTCCTTATCAGCAGGCGTTATCCTCAGGATTGTCGCAGCAGGGAGGATCCTCAGGTCCTTATCAGCAGGTGGTATCCTCAGGATTTCCTCAACAGGCAGGATTCTTCGGAGTGCCTCCATCAGGATCCTTCAACCCTCAACAGCCATTTGCTCAGACTCAGTAATTTTGCAGGGTCCTCTGAGATGCACCAAGAAGACTTCATCCCGATGCAGGCTAACACTTCGGCCACTCCATTTCTCGCTCCAGGAAACGCTATGTTTGGGAATACCAGCTACAACACCTAAACTGTGCCTCAGAATATCAATCAGGGTAACACTTTCAATACAATTCCTTTTAATGCTAATCAAGGATTTTTGCAGGATGCAGGCATAAATTCAGGTTTAGCCCGAGAATTACAGAAGCTTAAGGACATGATATCGAATGTCCCCGGTGTAATACGTCCCATAGCTGAAGTTCCCACTGATAGTCACAGGATATCCCGGTTCGTGCCATCAATTAGCGACGTGCAGATCCCAAAACGGTTTCAAACCCCAAATATGAAACTATATGATGGCTCGACGGATCCTAAGGAACACGTCACACAATATAGAGAACGTATGGAGATGAATCCAATCCCTGTGGAAATTAAAGAAGCATGTCTTTGCAAAGGATTTGGATCTACCTTAACCGGAGCAGCCATGAAATGGCTACTAAGTATTCCTCCTAACACTATCAATTATTTTTCTCATTTAGTTAACATGTTTAACAACCAGTTTTCTTGCAGTAGAACTTTTGAGAAAATGACAGGTGATCTTTATAGGGTTACCCAGAATCCTAAGGAATCCTTGAGAGATTTTATTACCAGGTTTAGTAAGGAATCGCTGGAAATTCCGAACCTAAACCCAGCTTCAGCAGTGGAAGCTCTCAAGTTGGGGCTAAAAAAAGGTTCCTCTTTCTATGATGATCTCGTTATGACTCCATGCAGGTCTTTAGACGAAGCAAGAAGCAGAGCTCTGAGGTTTATCAGGCTAGAAGACGACAAGAAAAACTCTAAAGTCGATATCCCGAAGTATGATCAGACGAACAGGAAATTCGAATCCTCGGGAAAATCATATCGAGCAAAGCCTTACTACAAGCCTGATAACCCCAAGATTAATGCAGTAGATGAAGAAAATAATGAAGAATATCCTAAGATCTCTGAATATTGTTTTTCTGTTGATATCGGTGGATTAATGTGTGCCATGCAGGATTTAGGTGAGAAAGCTAGGTGGCCAAGGAAAGTGGAGAAACCAGGATCCTGGAAAGACAAATCAAAATGATGTGCCTTCCACGAAGACTTTGGGCACTTGACTGATGATTGCATTGCACTCAGAAGGGAGATCAGCTATCTTCTCGGCAAGGGCCACTTGAAAGAGCTACTTGGTAAGAAGAAGGGAAGAGAATAGAATCCCGAGAAAATTCTTGAAAATCAAACTCCTCCACCAACAGATGCAAGAACAATCATGTTCATATCCGGAGGATCCGACATCTGTGGAACCTCTTATTCTGCTGCAAAGAGAAATGCTGACCAAAGAAAGTTAGAAGTGGCTGACAGGCCAACAAAGACATCTATTCTCACTAAAGAGAGGATTATATCCTTCGAAGAAAGCGATAGAGTCGATGTTCAGGATCCTCATCATGATAGTTTGGTAATAACTTTATATGTGGCTAACCATTATGTTCGCAGGATCCTCATAGATGGCGGAAGCTCTGTCAACATTATTCAATTAGACGTGCTGAAAAGGATGAATATTCCTGAGGATGAGATCGTTCCCAGTTCCTCAGTATTGGTTGGATTCAGTGGAGAAACTAAAAACACTATTGGGGAGATTAAGTTCCCAATGTAAGTTGAAGGGGTAAATAAAATGCAAAACTTTTGTGTTATTGACTGTTTATCTTGTTGCAATATTATATTAGACAGGCCCTGGATACATGACATGAAAACTTTTGTGTTATTGACTGTTTATCTTGTTGCAATATTATATTAGGCAGGCCCTGGATACATGACATGAAAGCAGTTCCATCCACTTATCACCAATGCGTGAAACTCCCAAGTCCGTGGGGAGTTATCAAAATCATCAGTGACCAACAAGACGCAAAGAATTGATACACCTTCCATGAAGTGTATTGCCAAACCCCAGCAGGCGTAGCAATTACAGAAGCCAGCACGAGGCATAATAGAGGCCAGGGAAAAAGAATCAAAGAAGTACCCCTTTATCCCAAGGATCCTGAAGTCAAAGTGCTGATAGGAACTAGCATTCCTAAGGATATCGTGTCAAAATTGCTCAATTTCCTCAAGTCAAGGCTGTCAACATTTGCATGGAAACATGAAGATATGACAGGTATTTCCAAAGATATTATAACACATAACTTGGAATTGATAATTCTTTCAGGCCAATCCATCAAAAAAGAAGAAAATTTGCACCTGAAAGAAACATAATTATTCAAGAAGAAGTAGAAAGACTCTTGAAGGAGAAAATGATTAGGGAAGTTCAATATCCCCGATGGTTAGCAAATGTGGTGGTTGTACAGAAAAAGAATGGAAAATGGAGAGTTTGTGTAGACTTCACAGACTTAAATAAGGCTTATCCTAAGGATCCATTCCCTCTACCACACATCGATTCAATGGTGGAATCTACAGCTGGCCACGAGATGCTAACATTTATAGATGCATCCTCAGGATTTCAGCAAATCCAAATGGAACCCTCAGATCAAGAAGACACGGCCTTCATGACTCCCACAGGTATTTATTGTTATATTGTTATGCCCTTTGGACTTAGAAATGCAGGTGCAACCTATCAGAGGTTAGTTAACATGATGTTCAAAGAGCAACTGGGGGACACGATGGAAGTGTATATTGATGATATGGTGGTGAAGTCCAAGAAAGCTGAGGATCATCTCCAGGACCTCAAAACTGCATTTGATATCCTCGACAAATATAACATGAAGCTGAATCCTGCAAAGTGCCATTTCGGAGTGAAAGCTGGCAAATTCTTGGGATACATGGTCACCAAAAGGGGAATAGAGGCGAGTCCAGAGCAGATACAAGCTATCATGAATCTGAAATCCCCAGAATCAGTCAAGGACGTTTAAAGGCTAACTGGCAGGATAGCGGCGCTCAACAGATTCATATCCAAATCCTCAGAAAAGTCCAAAGAATTTTTTGATATCTTAAAGAAAAACAAGAGGTTCGAGTGGACCAGTAAGCATGAGGAAGCTTTAGCATCCTTAAAAGCTTATCTTTCTTCTGCTCCTCTACTGGTAAAACCCGAGGAAGGTGAATCTCTATCTCTATATCTTGCTGTATCAAATAATGCTATAAGTGCAGTTTTGGCTAAGGATCTCAAAGGTCAACAACACCCCATATATTATGTAAGTAAAAGTCTTTTGGATGCTGAGACCAGGTATTCTTATCTTGAGAAATTAATTTTAGCCCTTATTATGGCATCTACTAAACTTAGACATTATTTTGAAACTCACCCTATATGTGTTAAAGCTAACTATCCTATTAAGTCTGTTTTGAGAAAACCAGAAATGTCAGGTAGAATGGCAAAATGGGCAGTAAAGCTAAGTGCATATGATATAACATATGAACCTAGGACTGCTATCAAATCCTAGGCATTAGCGGACTTTGTGGCTGATTTCACCAGTGAACTTAAAGAAAAGGTAGACATGGAAGTCCAACAACTTGAAGAAACCAAAGATAAGTGGACCCTATACACTGATGGTGCTTCAAATGTTAAAGGAACAGGTCTCGGGATTCTGCTGAAATCGCCACAGGGGGACATTATACCTCAATCCATATCCTGCGGATTTCAGGCCACAAATAATGAGGCAGAATATGAAGCTTTGATAGCAGGATTACAATTAGCAATCGACATGAAACTCAGGTTTATTCAAGTAGATGTTGATTCATTATTATTAAGTAATCACTTTAATGGTTCATATACTGTTAGAGGAGAAAAACTAATGAAATATTTAGAGCTAGTCAAAAAACTAGCAAAGTGTTTCGAAATGTTTGATATTTCACAGGTACCTAGAGAAGAGAATGTTGAAGCGGATGCCCTAGCATACTTAGCTTCATCCTTCAGAATACCGGAAGGTGTCAAGATTCCTATCATACATATCCTAAGCCCCGCAATAGAAGAGCAAGGTGTCAATGAAATATCAGAAAATAATGAAGATATGAGAGTCAAGAATCCTGAGGATAATGAAAATTCTTGGATTATCCCAATCAGAAGATATATTCAGGATGGAGTTATCCCCAATGATGAAAACCCAAGAGCTTTTCACACAAAGTTAATCCCATATACTATAATGAATGATATATTATACAGAAAATCTCTTGCAGGACCATATCTTAGGTGCTTGGAGAAGGTAGAAGCTCAAGAAGTTCTTCAAGATATCCATGAAGGAGACTGTGGGAATCATACTGGGGGCAGAGCACTATTCTCCAAAATCCTTAGAATAGGATACTTTTGGCCAACGATGAAGAGGGATGCTATGAATTATTCTCATAAGTGTGATGCATTCCAAAGACACAGCAACATTCTGCACCAGCCGGCTGAACCATTGTATCCTATTATATCCCCTTGGCCTTTCATGAAGCGGGGTATGGATATAGTGGGAAAGCTACCAAGAGCTCCGGGAGGAAAAGTCTTTATACTGGCAATGACAGACTATTTCTCGAAATGGGTCGAGGCTGAATCTTTTGTTCAAGTCAGAGAAAAAGAAGTTATCTCATTCATCAAGCGCAACATCCTGACAAGATTTGGAATCCCAGCAGAGATAGTGTGTGACAATGGCTCGCAGTTCATTGGCAAGAGGACCACCGACTTCTGTGCCAGTTGGGGGAATCAAGATGATCACATCAACACCTGTCCACCCTCAGGCCAATGGACAGGCCGAATCAAGCAACAAAATCATCATCAATAACCTGAAGAAAAAGTTAGGGTCTAAGAAAGGAAAATGGGCCGAGGAACTTCCTTTCGTTCTTTAGGCAGATAGAACCACTTCGAAGAATGCTACTGGTCAGACTCCTTTCTCATTAGTGTTTGGAGCTGAAGCAGTTATCCCCACAGAAATGGTTATCCCGACGGCTAGAGTCACTCATCAAAATCCCGAAGATAACACTAGAAGTCTACTTGAAGATTTAGATGCGATAGAAGAACTCCGGGATTTGGCAAAGATCAGAATGGCTTCTTACCAACAGAAGATAGCAAAGTCCACAACAAGAATATCAGAGTTCGAAGGTTTCAAGAAGGGGATTTGGTCCTCCGAAAAGCTTTTCAAAATACTACCAATTCTACGGACGGGAAGCTCGCACCAAAGTGGGAAGGTCCTTACCTGATCGATTCGGAAGCAGGAAGGGGGCATACAAATTATCTACTTTGGATGGTGACTTACTACCAAGGGCTTGGAATGCTATACATCTCAAAAAATACTTTATGTAAGACTTCTATCCCGAGGATAACTGTTATACTAAACGGTCAAGGTATGTACTCAAACCTATACTTTTATTTGTTTTTTAATATTATTATTCTTCAAACATGGTACCGACTTAAGCATCGGAGGGGTGTTAGCTAGGCTAACACCCACCCCTCACTTAGAATTGACTGTTTTGTAGATATGAGGGATTCTTATTTGGAATAAAGTTAACAAGGCCTTCGTCGCCAGTTTCTAATGGCCCTGTCGCCAGCTTATCCTTAAGGTATAAGGGGTTTTCGCCTCTTCTAAGGTTTAAGCGATCCTCATCTCTTCTTAAGATCGCCCGTAGAGCACGTTTATTCAGCCTTAGTTTGAGAGGTGGGGACAGCACATGATATATAGTGACTTGTTACCTCGTTATCCTTGGCTATTGGTTTGAATCACAAGTTTATGGTAGACGTACCATAATCTAAGGTTTAGGAGATTTTCGTCTCTTCTAAAGGGCCTTGACGCCAGTTCATTCTTAAGGTTTAAGAGATTTACATCTCTTCTAAAAGGCCTTGTCGCAAGTTCGTTTCTAATTGTTTAAGAGATTTTTCATCTCTTCTAAAGGGCCTTGTCGCCAGAATTTCTAAAAATATTCTCTATATAATGCTAATGTCACATTTCTATATCCCCAGGATCAGAAGAATATTCTAAACAATGATCTTATTGCAAGGATAAGATGGTCTAGATGAATTCCAGGTTAATTGATACACGATTCTGGTATGAGTTACTGTTTGTAAGTGCTTTATCTTTCATAATTATTTAAATTTTATGACCTGATATTAATTTATTGGTAAAACTTAAACTATTACTTAAAGATTTTTCATAAAACTTAGAATTTTTCTAAGAATGGAAAAAGTGAAAGGATGCCAACATAAATGTGACAATCGCCAATTCCAGGTTAACCTCGTTAACTCAACTCCGTTAATTCAAACTTTAAGATCGTTGAATCTATAACGCATACTTCATTACATTTAAACTAGGGTTTAAATGACGCTTAACACTTACTACATGTGTAGTAGTCTTTCGGGATTTGCACCGAAACGCAAACGATCGAGGAATAAACGAAGCACACTAAAACACTAATGATGTGATAACTATGTGTTAGGATTATGTGTTATATCATTGTCATGATTATGTGTTATATTATTGTCATGATTATGTGCAAGTTAGGATAGAATGTTCTAGAAAAACAACACTTGAAAGTAGAAGGACTAGAGTGTAACTTGTTTGCTTATAAATATATCCTAAACTAAACCCTAACTTATTATTATTATCCTAAACCTAAATCCCGATCGGCTCTCTCTCCCTCTCTTGATCCACGGCTGCCGTCCACCACCACACACACATACACATCAAATCAAGAGATTAATCCAAGAACTAGGTGCTAGGAAGGTATACTTGATCATCTCTTACCTCTTTGATTGTTTAATTTGATGTTTGATGGGTTATGTGAAAACCCTAAATCGGCCGATTATTGCATGAATATGATTGTTAGGATTCTTGTTAGTTGGATAATAGATTAATAACTAGATTGATATTGATACATGATTGATTGTTGTTCTTGATTTGAATTAAAACACAAACCCTAATCTTGTATGTATGGTGTGATTGATATGCATGGATAGTAGTTATAGTGTCTAGAGGGTTATATGGATGCATGATAGTTCATAGGTTGTGATTATGTTGAGTTTTGATGTGAACAGATTCTGGACAGAATGTATATACGATGTTTAACTGACTGTAACGAAGTGTAAACGTGAAAATTGATTGAGATTGTGGGTACTGCAGTAAACTAGGTTGAGTCTAGTTTCTATGAAGTATAAATTCGTAATTTTTGGATAAGTGGAAGTATACTTTTATGATTTTACAAAAACGTGATGCAAAGCTGAGCTGTTAGACCTGCTGTTAGGTTATGTTGTAAATGTTATATCTCATGAACCACGAGACCAATTGGGTTGGTTCCACTTCTGGAAGTTGACTCACTGAGTTAGGAACCAAACCCAAGTGGTCTTGCATTTATTGGATTTTTCGTTTAACGGGAATTGCAAATAACATTCTGATGTGCATGAATCTGACTGATATAAGTTAGCTGTAATGTTTTGATCATTATGAACAATCTATATGGAATAAAAATAAGATAAAAGATGTTCTGGAAACCTAAGATATGTATGCTCCTATGGTAATTTTTGGTGAATTAATTGAGACGTTATAATGGGTAAACTAGTGCAATCTTTCAAGTAGAAATTCTGTCATAACGAAACTAGCTGCTGAGTTGTATAGGAATGCATGAAATATGATAGTTTTTATATAATTGTTGTATTTTGACCAAAATACCCTTGCGGGGAATAGTTGCTAGTTGATTGCCATGAATTGACCAAATTGCCCTTATGGGGAATAATGGTTAGTTAGTCTTTGTTTGTTGACCAAAATGCCCTTACGGGAATAATTGCTAATAAGTATGTTATTAATACGTGACACGAAAGTAATTGCTCACTCATGTATCGTATCACAATTGTACTTGTTCAAGTCACACACGATTCACAAACGAAACACGAAACATGTTACGTGCATAGGTATTATGTGCCGAGTCTAGAGACTCGTTAAATGTTCCGCTACTTAGAAAATCTCTTTGTTATTTTAGAACGCTAGAGAGTTTTCTACGACGCGCATCACTTGGTGATCTAGATCGGATATTCTTCGCAAACAGTGAGTTCACTTACCCCACTCTTAAACTGTTTTCAAACGTTTTTCACTTGGGGGAGATAACATACTCCGATAAACATATTTTCTGAGATAAACGCATATGAAAGATTTTGTTATAAATTATATATCACTTGTAAAGGCTAAGCGGCATACGTAACATTTGAAGTCCCACACATCGGACCGGTTAATATTTGGAATAGCGAGTCACTTTTGGGTAGTACTACTGGGTTTGACAAACCCCACCCGACGCTAAGCTCAACTGGAGGTTGAGTGGGTGTAAATTTTGGCTAACACTTACCATGGTCTGGAGGACCTGGTGACGGGCACTTGATAAACAGTCAGCTTCGGTCGCGAACCACTTAGCGATACTTGTTGTATAGATTAGCTACCTATCGATATATAATTTGACATAACACTATCTGGTAATGCAAAACACTTAAACGCTGTAACGTGGTTACACACTTAAACGCTGTAACGTGGTTACACACTTAAACGCTGTAACGTGGTTACACACTCAAACGTCGTAACGGGGTTACGCAACATTTAAACGTCGTAACGAGGTTACGCAAAACGCTAAACGATTTATCTTATTTTACTTGTGAACTCACCAACCTTGTGTTGACACTTTTAGTATGTTATTCTCAGGTAGCCGAGGCGGGCGCGCGGTTTAGGAGCATGCATTAATGAAAACACTTTTATTCTGCAAACTTAATTTTAACAGTTACATTTGGTTTTAAGTCGTCCTGCGTGACGCAACTTTTGAATTAAGGTTTTACGCTTCCGCACTTACTTTCATTTAAACGTTTTTCTTTGGTTTGGTTATAACTAATGATTCCGATCCTGCCAGTTCACACCCTCTGACGGTAAAACTCCGTTAGTGGATTTTGAGGGTGTGACAGATTGGTATCAGAGCCAGGTTATAGCGAACTAGAAACTGCATGCATACTAGACTATAACCGCGACGACCCATTAGTTATAATGATACGCACTGCATAGGTTTGTGTAGTCTTGAAATCTTATTTCTTTACCTCCTTTACTCATACGCGCGCATATACCCGGCCTACCTGTAGAAATGTCGACGCCACCCTCATCATCATCCGATTCGATGACGCATGCTCACGGGAAGGAACCGCAGTTACCTACTGCCTCGCCACCCCGCGTAGTCCCGGAACTCGAAGCTCCTGCACCGAAGAGGTACCGCCTATCCGGAGGCTTGTATGACAACGACGTTAGCTGGGAATGGTACCCCAACATGATCAGACGTATGGTCTACCGTGAACAAGTTCCCCCATTGCCTCACCCGAACCACCCTGCTTACCCTAACACTCTACCACCTATAACCGAACCTGTAGAGCGAGTTCTCGCAGCTGTCGTTTCTTGTTTGGAGCGTGATGTGGGTTACATGCGCTACACTAGAGAAAATGTTGCCAGACTGTTTAAAGATGGAACCGAGACTCAGGAGGAGATTGCCCGCATGGCAGCGGCAATGAAAGAAATGCAAGAGACTAGTGAGCAACAAACCAAGGTTATGATGAAGATACAAGCCGAGATGATAGACTTGCAAGAGCAACTCCAAGAAGCAAGGACCCGAACCGAAATAGCATTAGAATGTTGCGATATCCTACAAATGCAACTTGCCCAGAACGTAGCAGAACCTGAGGCAGAGCCCGAGGCAGAGCCTGATGTAGAACCTGAAGAAGATCCCGAAGAGGAGCCTGAGGAGGATCCCGAGGAAGATCCCGAGGAGGATCCCGAGGAAGATCCCGAGGAGGAACCCGAAGAAGAACCGGAGGAGGAACCGGCTGAGGAGGAGGCACATTCAGAGGTGTCCTCAGATGACGACATTTAGTGATGATGACACTTAGATGGAGGGGTTGTCTCCATCCGAACTATTATTTTTCTATGATTTTAAGGATTGATTGGAAATACTTTGTAGCGAATACAATGGTTTTAATCATGAATTTTTAATTAGACTAATAAGTGGTTGTGATGTGATGTTGTTTTTTTTTTTCTTACCTATCTTTTATTGCATGTATGGTGTGTTGTATATGAAAGAAAAATTCACGTTTTATACTATGATTCTAGGAAATGGCCGGAAGAAACGCTGGACGAGGACGTGGTAACATCAGCATGACTGCAGCTGAACTCCAAACCCTGCTGAATGACCATGTTGCTGCCGCTTTAGCTGCACACGTTCAAAATCAAACAGGAGGTCCGAATGGAACATGTACCTTCAAGAACTACTTAGACTGCAAGCCCAGTACGTTTAAGGGCACTGAGGGAGCTATAGGCTTCCTGCGTTGGGCTGAGAAGGCCGAGTCGGCCTTTGAGATGTGTAATTGTCCCCCTGCCAGTAGGGTCAAATTCGCTGCTGGGACACTTGAGGATTCCGCCCTCACTTGGTGGAATTCGAACGTCCAGATCCTTGGATTGGAACTGGCTAACGCGATGAACTGGGAGGAGTTCAAAAACATGATGCGAGAGGAGTACTGTCCGAGGGAAGAAATTTCGAAGTTAGAGTCGGAGTTTTGGTCGTTGAAAATGGTGGGTTCAGAGATTGAAGCCTACACTACTCGTTCGCACGAGTTGGCAGTGATGTGTCCGCGGATGGTGGATCCGCCGAGCAAGAGAATAGAGATGTACATTGATGGGTTAGCACCACAGATTCAGGGTATGGTGACGTCTTCCAGACCAGCCACGATCCAACAAGCGATCCGTTTGGCTCACAAACTGACGGATCAGGCTGTGACCCAGGGTGCGTTACCACCGAGGGGTTCGACTGTTAAAGCCCGTGACAACCCGAGTAATGACCACGTCAGCAACAGTAACAACAACAGCAACCCGAACAGCGGGAAGAGAAAGTTTGACAACACCAGATCTTCATCCTCAAACCTCCCACCGCAACACCACTACCGTAAGCCCGAATTTACTCGGAGTTTCAACACTCAGAATCACAACAACAACAACAACGGTAGCGGGCAGGTTTCGAGCGGATATGTTGGGAAATATCCAAAGTGCAACAGGTGCAACTTTCATCATGTTGGTCAGTGTGACCGTGTCAAGTGTCAAAGATGCGGAAAGATAGGTCACCAAGCGAAGGAATGTAGAGGAGACCTTGCGGCGAAGGGTGCTCCTAAGCCACCGATGACGACTAAGGGATGTTTTGAATGTGGACAGGAAGGTCATTTCCGGAAGGATTGCCCCAAGCTGAAACATAATGACAACAATGGGGGCAATGGAAGTGGCAGTAACGGTGGAGGAAATGGCAAAGGAAGAGCGTTTGTGATTGGATCGGGTCAAGCCCGCAGAGATCCGCATGTGGTGTCTGGTAAGTTCCCTGTAAACGATTGTTTTGCTTCTGTTTTGTTTGACACTGGAGCTGATAGGAGTTTTGTGTCAAAGGCCTTTAGCCAACTTTTAAACCTTACTCCAACCCCGTTAGACGCTAAGTTTCCTGTTGAATTAGCTAACGGTAAAACTGTAATAACAACTCATATACTTGCGGGATGTAAGTTGAAACTGTCAGGTCATGTCTTTGACATCGACCTTATTCCTTTTACGCTTAGTAGTTTCGATGTCGTTGTCGGCATGGACTGGTTATCCGAGAACCGAGCGGAGATTATATGCCATGATAAGATAGTCCATATTACCACCCCTTCCGGCGAGATCATTTCGGTCCGAGGCGAGAGAAGCGGCATGACCACCAGCGTCATTACCCTTATGAAGGCACAGAAGTATTTACGAAAGGGTCATCCGGCAGTTTTGGCGCAGATTGTTGAGAAACCCGCGGAGGAGAAACGAATTGAAGACATACCGGTTGTGCGAGACTTTCCGGAAGTTTTCCCGGAGGATTTACCTGGACTCCCTCCTATTCGTCAAGTCGAATTTCAGATCGAGTTGACACCCGGTGCAGCACCCATAGCACGAGCCCCGTATCGGCTCGCACCGGCGGAACTTCAGGAGTTGTCCACCCAGTTGCAAGATTTGTTGGATAAAGGTTTTATCCGACCTAGCTCATCGCCATGGGGAGCCCCTGTCTTGTTTGTCCGAAAGAAAGACGGGACTTTCCGAATGTGCATCGACTACCGGGAGTTGAACAAAGTGACGGTCAAGAACCGTTATCCTTTACCCCGAATTGATGATTTGTTTGACCAGCTTCAGGGATCGAGTTACTACTCGAAGATCGATCTACGATCCGGTTATCACCAGCTGAGAGTGCGCGAAGAAGATATTTCAAAAACGGCTTTCAGAACACGGTATGGTCACTACGAGTTTTCGGTTATGCCTTTTGGCCTAACCAACGCACCAGCCGTATTTATGGATCTCATGAATCGAGTATGCAAGGCGTACCTCGACAAGTTTGTGATTGTTTTCATTGATGATATTCTCGTCTACTCCAAGAACGAGACTGACCACGAAGAGCATTTAAGGATAATTCTGGAACTACTGAAGAAGGAACAACTGTATGCTAAACTCTCGAAATGTGAATTTTGGCTTCGCGAGGTTCACTTCTTAGGACATGTGATCAACGAGAATGGTATCCATGTCGATCCCGGTAAGGTAGAGGCCATCAAAAACTGGGAAGCACCTAAGACTCCGACTGAGGTGCGACAATTCCTAGGATTGGCCGGCTACTATCGGCGTTTCATCGAGGGATTTTCAAAGATTGCTCAACCCCTCACCGCTTTGACTCACAAGGGCACTAAGTACAACTGGGGTGACGCGCAAGAAACCGCTTTTCAACTGTTGAAAACCAAGCTTTGTAGCGCCCCTATTTTAGCTCTCCCCGAGGGAACGGAAAACTTTGAGGTACACTGTGACGCATCTATACAAGGTCTCGGTTGTGTGCTGATGCAACTCGAGAAGGTTATAGCCTACGCCTCTAGACAACTACGGGTTCACGAGAAGAACTACACGACCCACGATTTGGAACTCGGAGCTGTAGTGTTTGCTCTAAAGATATGGAGGCATTACTTGTACGGTACCAAGTTTACCATTTACACCGACCACAAGAGTCTCCAACATATCTACGATCAGAAAGAGCTGAACATGCGACAGCGTCGTTGGGTCGAGCTGCTTAAAGATTATGATTGTGCCATCAAGTACCACCCTGGCAAGGCCAATGTGGTGGCCGACGCCCTCAGCAGGAAAGAAACAGATAAACCCAGACGAGTGAGAGCATTGCAACTCACGATTCATGCCAGCTTACCCGATCAGATTCGCGATGCGCAACTGGAAGCTTTGAAAGATGATAATCTTCCATCGGAACTCATGCGGGGCATGAGCAAGCAACTTGAAACCAGATCGGACGGGGTCCGATATTTTGAGAACCGGATTTGGGTTCCACGATACGGAGAGTTGAGAACTCTAGTGATGGACGAAGCTCACAAGTCCCGATATTCTATCCACCCTGGCTCAGATAAAATGTATCATGATTTAAAGGAACTTTACTGGTGGCCGAACATGAAAGCCGACATTGCCACCTACGTGAGCAAATGCTTGACTTGTGCCAGAGTCAAGATAGAATACCAGAAACCATCTGGTCTACTGCAACAACCGGAACTCCCAATGTGGAAATGGGAACAAATCTCAATGGACTTTATTACGGGTTTGCCTAAGACACCGACGGGATGCGATACCATCTGGGTGATCGTTGACCGATTGACTAAATCGGCACACTTCTTAGCAATTAAAGAAACAGACAAAATGGAAAGACTGACTCGTGTCTACATGAAGGAAGTAGTGTCGAGACACGGAGTGCCTGTCTCGATCATTTCCGATCGAGATTCTCGTTTTACCTCACACTTTTGGAAGTCGCTGCAAAGCGCACTGGGCACACGTCTTGATATGAGTACCGCATACCATCCTCAGACGGATGGGCAAAGTGAACGGACTATCCAGACCCTGGAGGATATGTTGCGTGCATGCGTCTTAGATTTCAGAAAAAGTTGGGAACCCCACTTACCCTTGGTAGAGTTTTCGTATAATAACAGCTACCACGCAAGTATTAAGGCAGCGCCGTTTGAAGCGCTGTACGGACGGAAGTGTCGATCACCACTCTGCTGGGCAGAGGTGGGTGATAGCCAAATCACTGGTCCGGAACTGGTACTCGAAACCTCGGAAAAGATTGTTCAAATCCGAAATCGCATGGCAGCAGCACGAGATCGCCAAAAGAGTTACGCCGACAAGCGCCGAAAACCTCTCGAATTTCAAGTGAACGATCGGGTGTTACTCAAAGTCTCACCTTGGAAAGGTGTGGTTCGCTTTGGTAAGCGAAACAAACTCAACCCACGGTATGTTGGTCCGTACCGGATAACTGAGCGCATTGGTCCGGTGGCGTACCGACTGGATCTACCAACAGAACTCAGTGGCGTACACGATGTATTCCACGTATCAAATTTGAAGAAATGCCTATCTGATGAAACCCAAGTAGTCCCTTTGGAGGAACTACAAGTCGATGAACAGTTACGGTTCATTGAGGAACCAGTCGAGGTTTTGGATTGGGAAACCAAAACGCTCAAACGCAGCAAAATTCCAATTGTTAAAGTTCGTTGGAACTCGAGACGTGGACCGGAGTTCACATGGGAACGCGAGGATCACATGATGAAAAAGTATCCTCACCTTTTCGAAGGGCTAACCAAACACCGAAAACCGCGAAACCCGGCAAACCGTCAAACATCACCGGAGGTATGAACTAAATTTCGGGACGAAATTTCTTTCTACTAGGGGATGATATGACAAACTGAAAATCTTTCTTACTTTTTTTCAGGCTCTCATCACGACTTGACTCAAATTTTCGGGACGAAAATTCTTTAACATGGGAATGATGTGACAATCGCCAATTCCAGGTTAACCTCGTTAACTCAACTCCGTTAATTCAAACTTTAAGATCGTTGAATCTATAACGCATACTTCATTACATTTAAACTAGGGTTTAAATGACGCTTAACACTTACTACATGTGTAGTAGTCTTTCGGGATTTGCACCGAAACGCAAACGATCGAGGAATAAACGAAGCACACTAAAACACTAATGATGTGATAACTATGTGTTAGGATTATGTGTTATATCATTGTCATGATTATGTGTTATATTATTGTCATGATTATGTGCAAGTTAGGATAGAATGTTCTAGAAAAACAACACTTGAAAGTAGAAGGACTAGAGTGTAACTTGTTTGCTTATAAATATATCCTAAACTAAACCCTAACTTATTATTATTATCCTAAACCTAAATCCCGATCGGCTCTCTCTCCCTCTCTTGATCCACGGCTGCCGTCCACCACCACACACACATACACATCAAATCAAGAGATTAATCCAAGAACTAGGTGCTAGGAAGGTATACTTGATCATCTCTTACCTCTTTGATTGTTTAATTTGATGTTTGATGGGTTATGTGAAAACCCTAAATCGGCCGATTATTGCATGAATATGATTGTTAGGATTCTTGTTAGTTGGATAATAGATTAATAACTAGATTGATATTGATACATGATTGATTGTTGTTCTTGATTTGAATTAAAACACAAACCCTAATCTTGTATGTATGGTGTGATTGATATGCATGGATAGTAGTTATAGTGTCTAGAGGGTTATATGGATGCATGATAGTTCATAGGTTGTGATTATGTTGAGTTTTGATGTGAACAGATTCTGGACAGAATGTATATACGATGTTTAACTGACTGTAACGAAGTGTAAACGTGAAAATTGATTGAGATTGTGGGTACTGCAGTAAACTAGGTTGAGTCTAGTTTCTATGAAGTATAAATTCGTAATTTTTGGATAAGTGGAAGTATACTTTTATGATTTTACAAAAACGTGATGCAAAGCTGAGCTGTTAGACCTGCTGTTAGGTTATGTTGTAAATGTTATATCTCATGAACCACGAGACCAATTGGGTTGGTTCCACTTCTGGAAGTTGACTCACTGAGTTAGGAACCAAACCCAAGTGGTCTTGCATTTATTGGATTTTTCGTTTAACGGGAATTGCAAATAACATTCTGATGTGCATGAATCTGACTGATATAAGTTAGCTGTAATGTTTTGATCATTATGAACAATCTATATGGAATAAAAATAAGATAAAAGATGTTCTGGAAACCTAAGATATGTATGCTCCTATGGTAATTTTTGGTGAATTAATTGAGACGTTATAATGGGTAAACTAGTGCAATCTTTCAAGTAGAAATTCTGTCATAACGAAACTAGCTGCTGAGTTGTATAGGAATGCATGAAATATGATAGTTTTTATATAATTGTTGTATTTTGACCAAAATACCCTTGCGGGGAATAGTTGCTAGTTGATTGCCATGAATTGACCAAATTGCCCTTATGGGGAATAATGGTTAGTTAGTCTTTGTTTGTTGACCAAAATGCCCTTACGGGAATAATTGCTAATAAGTATGTTATTAATACGTGACACGAAAGTAATTGCTCACTCATGTATCGTATCACAATTGTACTTGTTCAAGTCACACACGATACACAAACGAAACACGAAACATGTTACGTGCATAGGTATTATGTGCCGAGTCTAGAGACTCGTTAAATGTTCCGCTACTTAGAAAATCTCTTTGTTATTTTAGAACGCTAGAGAGTTTTCTACGACGCGCATCACTTGGTGATCTAGATCGGATATTCTTCGCAAACAGTGAGTTCACTTACCCCACTCTTAAACTGTTTTCAAACGTTTTTCACTTGGGGGAGATAACATACTCCGATAAACATATTTTCTGAGATAAACGCATATGAAAGATTTTGTTATAAATTATATATCACTTGTAAAGGCTAAGCGGCATACGTAACATTTGAAGTCCCACACATCGGACCGGTTAATATTTGGAATAGCGAGTCACTTTTGGGTAGTACTACTGGGTTTGACAAACCCCACCCGACGCTAAGCTCAACTGGAGGTTGAGTGGGTGTAAATTTTGGCTAACACTTACCATGGTCTGGAGGACCTGGTGACGGGCACTTGATAAACAGTCAGCTTCGGTCGCGAACCACTTAGCGATACTTGTTGTATAGATTAGCTACCTATCGATATATAATTTGACATAACACTATCTGGTAATGCAAAACACTTAAACGCTGTAACGTGGTTACACACTTAAACGCTGTAACGTGGTTACACACTTAAACGCTGTAACGTGGTTACACACTCAAACGTCGTAACGGGGTTACGCAACATTTAAACGTCGTAACGAGGTTACGCAAAACGCTAAACGATTTATCTTATTTTACTTGTGAACTCACCAACCTTGTGTTGACACTTTTAGTATGTTATTCTCAGGTAGCCGAGGCGGGCGCGCGGTTTAGGAGCATGCATTAATGAAAACACTTTTATTCTGCAAACTTAATTTTAACAGTTACATTTGGTTTTAAGTCGTCCTGCGTGACGCAACTTTTGAATTAAGGTTTTACGCTTCCGCACTTACTTTCATTTAAACGTTTTTCTTTGGTTTGGTTATAACTAATGATTCCGATCCTGCCAGTTCACACCCTCTGACGGTAAAACTCCGTTAGTGGATTTTGAGGGTGTGACAATAAATCATAGAAAGTTGTACTAATATTATGATGCAGGAAAAGATAGTCCGGGTTTCACTCAAAACGGAGCCCATCCACCCGAACTATCATAATTGTTCTAAATGCAGAAAATAAAAGACGGTTTGGGTTTCGTCCTGAAACCAGGATCCCTCCACCCAAACCATTATCCTGAGCCTACTACGTTGTCCTTACATAATCAAAATAGAAATTGTTCAAAACAACCATTAAAAACACAGAAAAACAACCTGGAAACCAGGTTCAAACCTTTCCACCTTCAGCATCGTTGCCTTCCTTCTTCTCCAAATCCGTCGCCTCTGCAGCCTTAGTCTCCTTCACATTCTCACTAACTCCAGCATCCTTGACCACTTCAGAAGTCCCAGCCGTCTCATCCTCTTCAAGCTTCTCCCCCCTTAGCACCTTGAGATTTTTCTTCCAAGCTACGGATTTCCAAGAATCCATCACGTGGCCTTTCGCTTGCGCTTCCTCTGACATCCTAATCATCGACTCAAGAATGCTGGCAGCTGCACACTTCTTGGCCTCTTCAAGAAACTCGGCCTTCTCCGACTCAAATGAGGCTTTAAGATCTGAAATCACTTTATCCTTCTTTTTGAGCAGCTTGTCCTTTGTGTCAACAGCTTGTAGGTAGTCGGAGAGCTTGGCTTCAGCCTCTCTCTTGGACAATTCAGCATCTTGGGATATCTGACGGTAATTTTCGGCTTTCTGTTATCCCCAAACTAATATTAGTTTTTCTGCAGATTATTATTTATCAGGATAAACGAGAATACTTACTGTTCCGAGGAAGTTAGCCAGAGCTTGTAAGTTTCTCTACAGCATCAGTGGTGATCATGTCAGCAAAGGCCTCGGTCTCAGCCGAAGTGGTGGCTTTTTTTTTCTTTTGTGCAGCACTTTTCTGGCGAGTTGTTGGGATTCTCACCGATGGAGAAAGTGTCTTGGAATGTTCTTGTTTCACCACAGGCCTATCCTCAATGAGATCATCCAAATCAACTAAGCTAAAAGACTTTGGCTTCGGCATCCCTACACGATGATTTATCTAGTTATTTTCAAGATAACAAAATCCCTAGAAAATCTAATATCCCCAAAATACTTACCATAATTCATGCTCTCAGCGGGTTTTGCAGCAATCACGCTTGTTTCTCCTAACCAAAACTCCCTTTCCTCTGCTGGAATCTTGAACAACGCCTTGAGCCTTTTCTTCGTGTCCTTCCTAAGCTTTATCAAGTCCTCAAACACCACTGTCAAGAAACAAACCATATCAAAATAAATCGTTTGCAAAAAGAAGCTTTATCCTACAGATCTCCTACCCTTATGAACCCATTTAGTAGGCAAGCTCATCCCATCAGGAATAGAATCCCGACGGACGAAGAATAAGTGTTTTTTCCAATCAGGGTCGCTACCAGACACCTTGGGAACCATGTAAATACGGCCGGACTTGGATTGAAGGCAATAGCGAAAGGATCCATGGGTTCGAAGGTTATAATTTGCAGCGATCTCAGGCACACCTATGGATAGTCCACGGGTTTTGTTCAAACGATCTATCGTTGCCAAAACCCTCCACATCATTGGCATGACTTGTGAATACGAAAATCCGGCCACATCAAAGAACTCTTGTACGAGCGGGGAAAACGGATATGAACGGCCAATCGAAAAGGGGTAATAGAAAAAGCAGGTCCAGGTTTTAGAAGAAAAATCAGCCTTGTCTTTGGGATCGTATGGCCTAATGACAGTTTCGGCAGGTAGTAAACCCGATTCTTTCAAAAACCTAATATCTAAATCTTTAAAAAGGCATTGGTCTTTGTCGGTCTCCGGAATGAGACCTTGGTCGATGAAATCATCTGAAGTTGTGAAGGAAAAAAGGATTGGGCGCTCGAGGGGTTCTCTTTCTCATTATCGTTTGGTCGGAAGGAAAATTTCAAGAAAATAAAGAAGACAAAGAAGAGGGATTGACCTGGCTTTAAATCGATGGAAGAAGTATTGATTTGAGATTGGGAAATGGTTTAATTATAACCTGGAAGGGGGGTTATAGGATTTCCTCAATCCGCGTGCACGTCCTTTCAGTTGACAGAAGATATTTTACTTTTCAAAATTTGAAATTTTTACAGCTGTCGCGCCTTATCTGTAAAAATTGGGGGCAATTGTTGGGTGTAGATTTTATTATTCTCGGAATTGAGCATAATTTGAGGATGTTGACTTAAGCTGTTATTCTGAGGAAGGTGCGTTGACTAATTCAATTGTCCTATATTATCTAATTATTTGCAGATAAGAGCATGTGTTAAATATGTTTATAAGAACGCGGATTGCAACGGAATACTGCTTGAACTTCGTCAACAAACAACGTGGGCAGCAACGGCTTGTTAAAGACTTAGTCTAGGGTTTCTGGAATAATCGGAATAACAGTTGTAATCTTCTTATTATAAATTCGAGCTAATAGTATCAATAGGTCACACACAATTCACTGTTTAGCTACTATTACTCATTGTATCACTTAGCTCACGATCACTTGTCAGCTCCAACCTTTGTAATCACCGATTTTGTTATTAATAATATTGACGGTGATAGTTTTCACCGTCCGAGGGTTTTTTGTGCCGAAGATCATAATAATCAAGCGTAATTCGACTAAAAGTTAAGTTCATAATCTTTAACCGAAGAGATTCGACTAAAGATTACGTTGTAAACTCTTGACCGAAACGAAGATTATCATAATCAAGGGTTTTTTCCCTCGTAATCACATCCTAGTGTTCAATCTTTTTACCACTAAGCACCTCGCCTCACACACTAATTTGATGAAAAGTTAGTTTGTTAATTTTTGACTGAAACAACTGATAAGATTAGAAAATCAGGCAGTAGAGTACCACCACCATTAGTGTCCAAACAAAAAAGAACTACAAGAATACATGAGTTGGTGAGTTTCCCAAAAATATGAAACAGATACATAAAAACAAAAATGTAAACAAAAAAGATATGAAATTAAAGTTAGTGCAGAAGTGTGTGTACAGATAGAGAATACATGAAATTTCTTTTTGTTTACATGCATGGACAATGAAATTACAAATCTTTCAAAATTTTTTAAAATTTTTTACCTTTTCTGAGATGCGTTTTATTGGTGATTTGTAGTTCTTTTGTGCATCTGTAACAAACCAATCTTCAACACCAGGTGGACCAATCCTTAATTCTAGCTTCTTTTCATCTCTAAGTTTATGATCATCTTCTTTCTTTGCAAACCAGCTTTTGTGATCAGGGATCAAATATATAACACTTGAGGATGCATCTCTTCGTTTCTTGAATACCCTCCATCCATTTTGTACGTATTGTATATGGAAAAATGTTTTAGATGTAAGCAATATGTATGTGTTGTATATGGAAAAATGTTTTAGATGTAATAATAATACTAAATGAAATTTTACAATTCTGAAATATGTAAAAACCTCTTTTTATACAATTCATAACTCGTTTTGATATGAAATTACATGTGAAATGGAAAGCTACAATAAACATTTACACTTCCCAATTCCTCCAATAAACAACTTCTAACAGATTATAAGATTATACCGCTGCACATAAACTATTCTGTCAATAGTCAACAACCTACAAACAAATCAGAATACAGGGTACACATCCCACTAACCAACAAATCAGCCTTATGAAAAAAAAAATAAGAGCTGGAGACAACCCAATTTTATGACCATAATCAGAATTTTTGCCACCCCACTCTATAAACCTTAAAATCTCATTATTAACCCACAGCTCCAAAAACTAAACAACATATCAAAGGATGTTATCCCAAAAGACCATTTCCCATAATAACCCCGTACCAGAATAACCAATCTTATACCAGTAGTCACAACACGCCAAACCCGCTTATTATTTACATTTCAAGATTATTAAAAAAATCATGATTAGGCATATCCCAAAAATTAAATCCACATACCCCATAGCAGATTAAAATAAAATGCAAACCAAAAAATCAACTACAATGTTTCATAAAATAAAATGCATACCAAATTCAATACACAAATCAAATTACATTAAATACAGGTAAATATATTTCACAACTCTCTAAATACCTCCTTGTATACCACATTTGTAGTTGTATTGAAAACATTACCGTTCTTGTCAATGATTAACATTTTAAGTCCATCTATGCTTTTAACTCGAGATAATGCTACGTATAGTTGACCATGCGAAAAAACAGGCTCCTTCAAATACAAACTCACTCTAGATAGCGACTGTCCTTGACTCTTATTTATCATCATTGCAAAACATATGACCAGTGGAAATTGTCCTCGTTGAAACTTAAAAGGAATTTTTTTGTTAGTAGGTGTGAGTGAAGTTCTATGTATACAAACTGGCTCCCCAATGTTAGTTCCAGATATTATTTTAGCTTTTATAACTCGATTTCCTAGTGACATTACTTATAGTCTAGTTCCATTACATAACCCACCTTTCTGATCAAGATTTCTTAAGAGCATAACTGGAACCCCAACCTTAAGCACCAATTTATGATTCGGCATACCATATATTTTAGCCCGTTTAGAATATCAGGTGAGTACAATGATTCATCAAAATTTGATAGACTAGAAGGGTAGACAAAGTTAACATGGTCAGAAACAGGATCCAACGAAGCTTTAATGAGAAGATCATCAGGAATTTCAATACTTGCTTCCCCATCATTGGTTCCACCAACTTTTCCTTCACCTAAATCCAACAACCATTGAGCAAACAACTTGGTTTGTTCCATATTAGAGGAATCACCTATTACATTCAACCTCATGTTTTTAGTTAGTCTTAGAACTTTGCATTCTGACCATAAGTACGACAGACTTATAGAAGAATTAACTATGTCTTGTCTGCTTCCATTTTCAACAACTGGTAAAATTTGTCTGAAATCACCTCCAAAAACACTTACTTTGCCACCAAACGGCAATGCATTACATTTCATACGTCTTTCAAAGTCCTATCTAGTGCTTCAAATGCATGTTTATGAATCATTGGTGCCTCATCTCATATAATTAATCTGGTTTCACTTACAAGATGAGCATCATCCGTGCCTAGCTTTATAGTGCATGTAGAGTCTTCGTTTAGGTTTATCGGAATATGAAATCTAGAGTGTGCCGTCCTACCTCCTGTCAATAACAAAGATGCAATTCCGCTAGAAGCAACATTTAACACAATCTGACCTTTGGATCTTATGCTTGCAGATAATGTCTTCCATAGAAACGTTTTACTAGTTCCACCGTATCTATTCACAAAAAAACACCTCCTTTATTTATTTCAACTGCTTTTGTGATTTCAAGGAAAATACATCTTTGTTCTTCAGTCAATGAAACAAAAAGATTATCATACTCATTTTGAAGATCTTGCGGTTCATAATTAAGCTCTTCGTTGATTAAAAGATTGTTAGAGGTAGATACTAAATGATCATCAGGTAAAGGCATGGTTTCAAAGTTTCTTAGTGTTGCACCATTCCGAAGTAATAGCTTTTCAATCTCATACAATGTCAAGTTCTTTATTTGGTCTTTGGTAAGTGCTAAATCTATAGAACAAAAACAGATAATTCCAACTTTAGTGTTACATATATATATATATATATATATATATCCTCTTATATAAAATTGTAAAGAAATTTAATTGTTTAATAAACGCAACTAACTTGTAGACTTTAAAGCATGTTGTTGATTGTAAAAAATACCATCTGACAAAATTTCCCAACTTTTTTCCCAAACAAAATCGGGTCTAGATAGACAATGAGACGTTAACATCATGGCAAATAAATTTCTTAGATAACCACCAGAACCAGAATTACTTGCTTATTTAATTGCCTCAATATACTCCATATCATCATCCAATAGGCCATGCTCATAGCATGCATCTCTAGACGTTGGGAATGCTACACCATTTACAGTGCGGATGTCATCAAATGAGGTTGGACCTTTTACTTTGTTTAGTAGAATTCTTAGAAAATATGCTTCACTAAGTGCCGGAGATACCAAATGAATTCTACCAACGGAGAACCCAACTTTTTTTCATTCCCAACATTTTCCTTGTTTTTTCCATACAAATTTAGAGAGAAATTAAATATAATTAAGATCTTTTGCCTCATCATAAATTTAATTACACTCCATCTAAGACATGAACATTGTCGAAGCCACTGAATGTTTTTCAAAGATATCTTCAACATCATCGTCCGGACCATAAAAAACTTGTTGCTTATCAGGAAGATGGAACGGAAGTCTCATAACTGAAGGATATCTGTAATGAATATCATATGAAAAAAATCCTCCAGGCTGCTTCACATGCTGAAAGATATCTACAATCATAGTACTCTTTTATTTCATCCACTCCTTCTACTGAATCATCTACTGTAGTATTTTGTACAACAGAGACGGTTGTTTTATTCGGTCTCTTGTTTATATATTTAAACAAATACTTAATTGATCCACTCTGATTGCGCCATCCACGTTAATATATCCCTGATATTTTCGTAAAATCTTATGGTTATACGGAACCACACTTCGGTTATCTAAGTGAACATCAGAGTTGACAACAAAGTTTCCCGAATCTCTTCTTCTGTATATAGGAAAACCCTTTGTGTCAACACAAGTTTCATCATGAAACTTCTTTGGAAATTTTTTGGAGCACTTGTTATTGACCATACAAGAACATTTCATATTATCAGCACCACATGGACCGTGTATCATAAAATCGCTTACAAGAGAATACAATTCAGGGTCCTCATTCTTGTCTGGAATCTCAGCGGAAATAAGTGGGTCAATATGTTCAACTGTCGGAAACTTGTTATCTGGATGCATAAATAAGCAAATATGCGCATGAGGCAACCCTCTTTTTTGAAACTCCACCGTGTAAACAACTACATATAACTTAGGAAAAAATTAATTTTGCTTACTGTTAAATAAACATAATATAACACACACACACATATATATATATATATATTAATAACAGTAAAAATATTTTAATAAAAAACTGTATCAGACCTGCTTGAACTTTTCCAAGTAATGCCTTATCTTTCAAGTCTTTAATCAATGCATCTAACTTGATTTTAAACAATCTGAATAATATTTTGGGCCTGTCTTCGGCATTAAGCGTCGTATCTTTAAGAAACCTTTTAACCTCTAGCCAATTTGGATTACACGTGAAAGTTATGAAAAAATAAGGATATCCGAACCACTTACACAGAGACATGGCGTCCAAATAGTTCTGCATCATGTATCGAGCACCACTGGTAACAGACGACGGTAATATAACACGTTGTCCAACTTTTGAAGCATCTTTATTTCCTTTGTTTTTAATATTGCTTAGATTCTCAAAAGTCTCACATTTAAGAACCTTTTGTCCTCTTCGAATGAAACAGAGCCGCTCACTTTCGATCATCGTATAAACATCAACTTATATCTGTTGAAACAACCTCCTTGAATTAAGAGTAACAGAATATTCATTTACTCTGTCTTGAATTTGGTAAGCAAAAAATTCTCTCAGAGACCACTTACACAGAGACATGGCGTCCAAATAGTTCTGCATCATGTATCGAGCACCACTGGTAACAGACGACGGTAATATAACACGTTGTCCAACTTTTGAAGCATCTTTATTTCCTTTGTTTTTAATATTGCTTAGATTCTCAAAAGTCTCACATTTAAGAACCTTTTGTCCTCTTCGAATGAAACAGAGCCGCTCACTTTCGATCATCGTATAAACATCAACTTATATCTGTTGAAACAACCTCCTTGAATTAAGAGTAACAGAATATTCATTTACTCTGTCTTGAATTTGGTAAGCAAAAAATTCTCTCATAGTTGTTTTTTTTTTAGTTTTGCTTCAGAATCTTGAGCAACACCTCGGTGAAGAATGTCAACTGTGTAATTATCTTCACCATATGGATATATTAATGGATATTGAAGGGCAAGGTAAGAAGGATGATGTTCATTTACAGTTTGTAGACGACCTTCTTAAGTTTTCACAATTATGTCACGGTTATCTATACAGTCACCAGTATCTCCAACAATTAAAGCAGCAACTTCCAAAGCAGTTGGTAAGTTATAAGTTGTTGCATCATTTTGCCTTCTACCAATAAGTCGCAGCTTTAGGTCTATAGCTGGATTTTCAGAAAAACAATCTCTTGCCATTCGATAGCAAAAAACCAACTGATTATGCGAATCTAACATGTGCTTTTATTGTTGTATAATTTGAAGATCAATCACATTTGAAGTTGATGACTTACCATTATCCGATTTACTAAAAAAAATAAGAAAAAAGATTATTAGTATATATAGTTATAGAGAATTGTGATAAATGACAACGTGCTATAAATTTCTATAAAAATAAAAAGTCTTGTATGAATATGTACTCAAAAATACTTTGTCGGTTAGAGACTTCGTTATCAGTATCATATATGTATAATTGAGCGAACTTTGGTTTGGAACATGTTGCTGGTAAAAGACTTCCAATGCTTGGATAATTCTGACCGCTCAGTCTGAAAGTAAACGGAGCATTGCCTTTGTTAATTGACTTGTCAATCTTACCACCCATTGATGTAAAACTGAACATCGAATTGTAACGTCGAATATTCTTCAAAAAGAATTTGCTCTTAGCATCAGATGAAGTAAAAAATACTGATATAATCTGCCGGAGGTTCCTTTAATTTTAGAAGCTGGACCTTACCATAGCAACAACACATGAAATAACTGATCTTCTCAACATTTGATCTTTGTCCCCTTTTGGCTTCGTCTTTCCATAATCTTGCATGACACATCTCACATGTAACACTTTGATCACCATGATCCATGTAATCTGTTTAAATTATAATATGTTATTTTTTAGCTATATAAATAGGTAGTAGTAACAAATTGCTAAGCCAGTTAAAAAAATAAATAGGATACTTCAATTAATATATAACCTTTTGAGATTCCTTTGAAAATGTCTTTATCAAATTCTTGATCAACAAACTCTTCTTATGTCAAGTCAAAGCTAGGTATGTCACTTGTGCTTATTGTATTCCGTATTAGCTTTCTTTTTCTTGAAGGTATTTTTGTAAAAAAATCCCTTTCTAGTGAGTGTCGACGTATTTGATGATGTCCCCACATTAGACAACAAAGAGAATGTTGACATTGTTGGTGTTGCAGTTGCTGGTGTATTGTTTTTGTTGTAAATAACTACAAATAATATAAGTTGATTTAGGAATCTAATAAAAATAGTATACTATACCAATCTGTATTATGTAAAAATTTTATGAGAAATTTATAGACTCTTACCATTCGTGATGTTGCTCAATGGACTTGTAATGTTTATGGTAGGAGAGGATGAAGTGCATTTGTTTTTTGGATATGTTAAAAATTCACGTGAATTGAAATTTTCTTTATCAAACGAAGCATGAGTATTTGAATTTGATGATACCTGATGTATCGGATCAGCTGAAATATAAACACAGGTATAAAACATTAAATATTATAAGGCATTAGTTTTAAAGTTATATAAATTGACTAAAAATTTGCAAATTTTGAATTATTATAAAAAAAAACTTGCACCAAATTGTTTGTTGTGTTCTAGACAAAGCTGCATGAGAAGAATTTATCTTACAAACTTGCCTCTCTTCCTTTTGTAATCCAAAATAAGTCTTCTTCTTTTTTGCATTTGTTTACAATAACTTTTTTCCATGTTGATAACTAAAGGAAAAACATAAAAAGAAACTTATAAATCAATAGTATTCAATTCGAACATGTAAGGCCCCATTACCGGTGCCCTACATTGGACGTTGGATTTACTCATAAACACAATTCTTACAAATCAGAGTTCATTAAAACTTTCGCGGAAACGTTAACTTCAGTCATCATTACAAAATATTTAATCTTTTCTTTAAAACCAACTTAAAACATCATATTTAAAACATCATTTCTTCCATCTTCAGATGCCAGCCGTTCAATCCATGCCATGTGTCATCCTCATGCTAGCTTGTTAAACCTATTTACCTGCGTGCATACTAAAAGTCAGCTACGCTGAATGAGTTCTAGTTAATCAGGCGACATCCAATACATACGCATATCATACATATATACATATCTTAACCTTGTATAAATATCCATAAGAGGAACGTCACGTAATATCTATTAAAAGAACTATTACTATGACTCTTACTATATATATATATATATATATATATATATATATATATATTCTCCATAAAAGAAACACTCTATATATATATATTCCTCATAGAAGGAACACTCTATATACTTCCATAGAAGGAACATCCTATGTACTCTCCATAGAAAGGAACATTATGTGTGACATTCGTCAATTTCGAGTTCTATTTGTATTCGTTTATCACGTAAACCGACCCTATTTATATCCCGAACATTTCAAATATATTAAATATTGGATTTTATGTTACTAAATCATTCCCATATGTTCAATTTGAAAAACCCTTTTTTACGGATTCGAAAACGGCTTTAAAACGATCAAATTACATCAAAAACGAACTTCTGGACGCGAAACGAACCACACTAGAGGAGCTGGACCAGCCCCCTGGGCACGCCGCGCCGCACGGAGAGGGAAAGAAAGGCCGTCGCGCAGCGCCTAGCCATGTATGCGCATATTTTCGTGTTTTTCTTGTTGTTTTGTGCTTTGCTTGTTTGTTTAACCAACCTATTTGCATATAAACATAAAAGAGAACCTTGAAAAGGAGCTTTGACCCTTATCCTATATATACACACCCATCTCCTTCATTTTTACACTTGCTACATCTCCAAATTTTCTCTCAAACTCCATAGATTCAAAGGTTGTTCTTCATATTATTAGTAGTTGACTTCTCAAGTCAAACTAACCATAATCTTTCATTCTAACTTGTTCATATACTTTTACTAACACTTGAATATGGTGGCACAACATATATATAAAAAACACCCCTTGTTACCTTTGGTAGTTACTCCTCCGGTTCCGATCGGTGAGGTTTCGGACCTTGTAAGGCAAGGCTTCATGGAGGACTTACGTGGTCCTTGTTATATATTTTCCGCATCTAACAATCTAACTTTATTATTGCTTACAAACCATGCTTAACTTCTGCTCATTTTAGTTTATTTACAAGTTCCATGGTTATGAGTTTGAGGGTCTATGCTTCAGTTTAACCGTAAATAGCTCTAAACTGTAAACCGAACTTTTGCTTACTAGTTTTGTTAAAATAGTTGTTTAAACATGTTTAATGTGATATTTGAGTTTTTAAAATCACTTTTACAAGTTCTTTTATATTGGGCATGTGGAATCCATCAATGAACTATTTGAGAGATGGAAACCGAACCAAAACCGAACTTTTGTTTAAAGACTTTATTTTAACTTTTGGTTGTAAAACTTAAGTTTCTTCATTTATAAAATATTATACAAGTTCTTGGATATTTGGACATGTGGAGACCATCAATGAACTATTTGAGAGATGGAAACCAAACTAAACTTAACTAAACCGATTCTTACTCGCTTAAGACACACAAGTGTGTTTTTAGCTATCAAGACTTGTATATTTCTTTAAAAATAGTTTACAAACTGATTTTAATTATTCTCTTAAGTACTTGAATGTTGGATCCAAGTTGATCTCATACAAAGTTTGGAGCGACAAAACTGAACACTCGCTTAACGTACGTTGTTAGTTCTAAAACAATATAACTACATACTTGGTTAAGTCTTATTAAGTTTTATTGAGTTATCTCATAACATTTATTATTTTGGAAAGTTGACTTTAAGTTTGACCAATTATCAAGACCCGAACCAACAACCTGAAACACTCGTTGAAACCCGTTTTAGTATCTTTGTCCCAAAGTAACTTGCATTCTTGCATTTTACCCACCTTATTACTTAACATAGGTTAAGTAAATAATAAGGTTAGATACTTTAACCCGGTTTCGAGCAAACTTACATTTTAAAATGTTATTATTATAAATTCTTTAATAGTTACATTTTAAACCCTTACATTAATTATTTACACTTCTTGTCTTTTATTTTAAAGAATTTCCAAAACAACCTTTCTAATTCAAGGCTTTTATTTTTATTTAGGCCTTGCTCGTTAAATTCCATCCACCCAGTTATTCATATTTTGCCGATCAAGTTTTATACTTGAACTGAGTACTTTCATACCCTGTTTTCCATCTTTTATTTTGGGGGTGACATTTCATACTTATCAAACTAAATGCTTTATTTACTTGAATCTTAAACCACAAACATTATTGAACTTTACTTGAATAATCGCTCGATTTGGTGTTCTATGATTCTATGCCTATGTGTTTATCGCTTTTGGTTGGTTGATCTATAAATCCTAGACTACTTGGCATCCCCTAATAGCAAGGTGTCGTTAACATAATGCAATTAACGAGAACTATAAAATCCTAGACTATTTGGCATCCCCTTATAGCTAGGTGTCGCTAACGTAATTCTATTAGCGATTATATCCAAATTATTGCTTTTATTTATTGTTTCGTATACGTGTTTTGTGGATCTTTCTTACTATATATCTATATGCTCAAACTTATGAATTGCTCACCAACCTTTGTGTTGACAAACTTTATTTTATGAAATGTTACATGTTTGACTTTTGTTGACTCATGGACTTGACGAAAAACATTACCAAGACTATTAGGATATTAGTAAAACGAATAATATAATTGTTACTTGTATTCAATTTGTTTGTATGAACGAGATGTGTTGTT